>NC_081558.1:78317317-78329399 GCF_022355385.1 Mustela nigripes | reverse complement strand
AAAAAAAAAAAAAAAAAGACCGGGATAGTGACAACATCTATCCCAAAGCGTGGTTGTGAGAACAAGAGGAGTACATATTTGTGAAGTATTTAGAACAATGTTTGGCGTGTGGTTAGTCCAATAAGAGTTCTATGGATCCTTATTTTGATTTTATTTTGCTTTTGTTGATGATGAAGTCATTGTATTTGACTGATCATTGTAGTCCTCACAGAGTTATTTGGCCTGCAATGAACACACAATAAATTCTTACTGTAGTGAATCTTAGGTCAAGAAAGAATCATTAACACTACTTTTCTGATGCTTGGACTTGGCGGGCAATTTTCCACACATCACAGAGCAAATAAGTAAAATGTTATTAAGATTTAAGTATACATCTTGTGACTTCACATTGATGCCTTTTCCTACAAAAATCTGTTCTCTTACAGATCTTGCTAATTTAGCCCCCCAGAATGTATTCATCACTCATTCTGCATGCCCATTATGAGGTACCTTCCTTATTTTAAGTATTCAGAGTGAAAGCACTGCGTCCTATATGCCTCTGGGATCGCTCAGGAAGGAAAGTGGGAAGGGGTTTCCACCCTCATTTCGTTAGCCAAAGCTAACTGGCCACATCTAACTCACACTGGACAGAGGAAGTAGAATTATGCCTTACATCCCAAGGAGATGAGCATCAGACTATTCGTAAAAATCATTATCTAATATGTGAAGCACATAGGAGGCAAACTATTTTGTCTGTTTCTAGAAGCATTATTCTTTCTTTAGAAGATTTATTTATATATTTTGGGGGTAGAGAGAGAGAGTATATACAAGCAGGGGAGGGGCAGAGAGAGTAGGAAAGAGAGACCCCCCCACTGAGCATGGAGCCCAACAAGTGGCTCGACCTCACGACCCTGAGATCAAGACCTGAGCAGATACCAAGCATTGGACACTTAACTGACCGAACCACCCAGGCGCCTCTAGAAGCTTTACTCTTGACCAGTATACAAAACTGCCTCCCAAATCCTCTTGGGGGGGCCCATTGAAATTCAATTTTGAGATACAGAGAAGTACAGATGCCTGATACAGCAAATAAAAATATATTGCACTGGGGTAAATTGGGGAATTTCAGATACTTTAGCATAAGTATATCCCATGCAATATTTGAGACGTACCTATTTATACTCCATTATTTGTTAATTTGTCTGGAATTTGAGTTTTTTTAAAAAATTTTTGTTATGATGGCTTTTTTTTTTAATTGAAGTATAACTAACATAGTGTTACACTAGTTTACGGTGTACAGTATAATTATTCAACAATTCTATACATTACTTGGGGCTCATGACAAATGTAGTCACATGTGTCACCAAACAATGTCATTACCATCTTATTAACTATGGTCCCTATGCTAGACTTTTCATCTCTGTAGCTTATTTTGTAACTGGAAGTTTTTACCTCTTAAACCCCTTTATCTGTTTCACCCATGTCCCGTATGGCAACCACCAGTTCTCTGTATTTAGGAATCTGGGTTTTTAGTTCTCTTTTTAATTTTTTCTTTCTTTTTTTCTTAATTTCCACATATAAGCAAAATCATATGGTATTTGCCTTTCTGTCTTATTTATTTTACATCTCATAATACCATTTAGGTCCAATCACATGGTTGCAAATGGCAAGAATCTCGTTCTTTTTTATGGCCGAGTAGTATTCCATTGTGTGTATATAGTACACCTTTATCCATTAAACTCCTGATGGACACTTGGGTTGCTTCCATGTCTTGGTTACTGTAAATAATGCTGCAATAAACATATAGGTGAAAATATCTTTTCAAATTAGTGTTTTGGGGATTTGGTGGGGGGGCGAGGGGGTGGCGGGTAAATACCCAGTAGTAGAATTACTGGATCATACGGCACTTATATTTTTAACTTTCTGAAGAACCTCTATACTGTTTTCCACAGTGACTGCACCAGTTTACATTCCCACCAACAGTGCAAGAGGGTATCTTTTTCTCCACATTCTTGGCAACACTTGTGGTTTCTTTTTTTATTTTAGCCATTCTCAGGTGTAAGGTGATACTTCATTGTGAAGTATTTTATTAGAATTCAAATTTACCAAATGTTCTGCTTTGTTATGTGGCATCCCTATAGAAGAGCCTTAATCTAAAGATCTAAAATAGGGTGGGGATGGGGCGCCTGGGTGGCTCAGTGGGTTAAAATAGAGTGGGGAGTGTCTTAACTCTTTTAGATGGACAACAGTATGACAGTATACAGAAGTTGGTTACATTATAGTTACAAGTATTTTCCTGAAAATGGCAAAAATGATAGCAAAGTCACAATCTTCTCTCTTACCTCTATCCTAAAGCATTTTTTGCTCAGAAGTAGTTCATGCTTTTCATCTAGAAAAAAATATATATGTAAACCAGTGGCTTCTTGGGCGTGACAAGAAAATAGAAGCCAGGAGTAGTGAAGATGGGATCATAATTGAGATGTGAAACAGTCAGGTATTTGGAAAGAAAAAAAGAAATTGAAGGTCTTGGAGATATTGAGGGAGAGGACTGGGCAGAAGCAAGGAGATTGTCCAGCCTCTGTGTTGCCTGAGTCAATTTTTATTTGCTTGTTTATAATTGGGGGCATTTGTATTTAATTGGGCTATGATTTCAGAGCAGAACATCAAAAGTAATTAAAATTGGAAAGTATCTAGTGTGCCTGGGTGTCTGAGTCGGTTGGGTGTCCGGCTTTTGATTTTCTGTCGGGTCATGATCTGGGGATTGTGGGATCAAGCCCCACATAGGACTCTGTACTCAGCACAGAGTTTGCTTGAAATTCCCTCCCTCCCTCTGCCCTTCCTCCTGCTCATTCTTACTCACTCATGGGCTGTAAATAAATAAATAAATTCTTTAAAACTGAGAAGTATCCATAATAAGGAAAGGCAGAAAGAACTAAAGTAGACTGGGGAAAGATGTGAAAGTTTTGAAGCAAATGAGGGCAAGTATAAACTAGTCAACAGGGCCACTTGGGGGTGTTGCTTATTGCGAGGTTTGGTAGTGACAAGCCTCCTGAAGCCTCCTGGGCAAGCATGACCAAAACACCCTCTCCCCTTCCCCTCACCACATAACTTAAAAACTCAAGGTGAGGTGGCACCTGGGTGGCTCAGTGGGTTAAGGCTCTGCCTTCAGCTCAGGTCATGGTCTCAGGGTCCTAGGATTGAGCCCCGCATCGGGCTCTCTGCTCAGCAGGGAGCCTGCTTCCTCCTCTCTCTCTGCCTGTTTCTCTGCCTACGTGTAATCTCTGTCTGTCACATAAATAAATAAAATCTTTTTAAAAGAAGAAGAAAAAAAAAGAACTTAAGGTGAGGGTCAGATGACACACATCGGGCCTAGTTCCTGAACATTCCATTGATGGTAGGCAAAGAGACCAGATACATATCCAAAACTCTTTCCAGACTTTTAAGTATTTAAGTTATGAAATGAAAATGAATTCCTTTACACTGTCACACTGAGTATCTTGTTTTTCCGAGCTGCTACAACTTCAACCCTCTGCCTTATATCAAATGTAATTACTTAAACCTGTCTTTCCCTCTCAAATGATTGTAAGCTTTACAGGGGGTAAGGAGGTGGTTCCCATCCTTATAAATATCTATCCTTATCCATATATATTTATATTTGCCTTAATCCATAGCCTTATCCATCTTCATTCTTACTCCAAATTTAGTTTGCTTTAGCAGGCCCACAGCAAGCACTTCCTGAGCTGAACTGAATCTTTGGCAGCAGTCCATGGGACTCAGACATAAAGCATCGTGCTGGCATTCCAGCTCAGAGCCCAGTTAGAAAAAGTCAGATGTCCTTTACTCTAGGAACCTGTGATCTCTGGAGGGAAGCAACTACAGCATTCTTGAGAATGACTTGCATGCCAACAGCAAGAATAAAGCCCACGTGTCCCTTAAATCCTAATGGAGTACTGATAGGTTAGTGGGTTTGGAAGTCACTTTGGTTTGGACGTTAGATAAAAACTTACAAAGCTTGGGGCGCCTGGGTGGCTCAGTGGGTTGAAGCCTCTGCCTTCGGCTCAGGTCATGATCCCAGGGTCCTGGGATGGAGCCCCGCATCGGGCTCTCTGCTCAGCAGGGAGCCTGCTTCCTCTTCTCTCTCTGCCTGCCTCTCTGCCTACTTGTGATCTCTCTCTCTCTCTCTCTCTCTCTCTGTCAAATAAATAAATAAAAATCTAAAAAAAAAAAAAAAACAAACCCAAAACTTACAAAGCTCTGCAGAGGACCTCTGTCAACTAGGGCACTGTTAGGGTTAGGGTTTGTGGGTGAGACTCCTGTCTCTCTCCCTCACTGACCTTAAAATGTAACCTCTAACACAGTGGTCTGTGAGGCACCTGCCTATAATCATCCTTTGAAATGTAAACTCTCCAAAGGAAAGCTGATGAGATTTTAGGGTGCCATGATCCCCGTGCATTGCCCAGAAATGAACTGCCGCACCTGCTGAGGGGTTGTGCACCATTGTCTTTGTCCTTGAGGAATTCTTAGTTTCATGGGGGCTGGATGGGTCCCACCTGGACATGACACAGGGACAGCTTGATTGGGCTAGAATCTGTGGAGAGACTAAGGCTCAGAGGCGAGTGGGTCAAATTTTCATTGGAGGGCATCTGTGTGGCTCAGTTAAGTGTCTGCCTTTGGTTCAGGTCATGATCCCAGAATCCTGGGATCTAGCCCCCACATAGGGCTCCCTGCTCAGAGGGGAGTCTGCTTCTCCCTCTCTCATTACCTCTCCCCCTCTACTTGTGCTATGTCTCTTGCTTTCTCTCTCAAATAAATAAATAAAATCTTTAAAAAAAAATTTTTTTTAAAAACTAACAAAACAAAACTTCTATTGGAGGAACTAATGTGGATTCATGCAGCTAAAATAATAGACAAGCCTCTCCTACCCCAAGTACTCATTAATTCCCCCCATTACTTTATTTATTCATTCAGACGTTTTTGGCAAGGAACACAGCTAAGCACTACATGAGAAATATAGATGAATGGCTTGTCACTTGTCACCTTGAGAAGCTGATGGTTTAGTGGAGGAGAGAGACATGTGAACACCTTTAAAACCGTGAGAGGAGATGGAGCCTAAAAGAGGCACCAAGGAACCCAGCGGTGAGCCGCCTGCTCTCTCCTACCTGGAGAGATTGCCAGGGGTTCTGTGGATCTGGTGGCCTGCCACAGGACCCCGGAGCTCACTTCCTGGTGGTGTATTTTGTGTAGGCAGAAGGCCCCCTTCAGGTAGAGGGCACAGGATAAACAAAGACAGGGGAGCTAGAAATCTCAGGTGTGTGAGGGACTTTCTCCTATCACTTGCCCCTGGAGTTAGAGGAGAGGGGAGGGATGGTAACCAGGAGAAACCTTGCGAAGTAGGAGGGGCTGTGGATGCTCTAGGGGCTGGGGCAAAAAGGCTGGCAGGGTAGAGAGCAAACTGGGTCTGCTTAGCTATTTTGCCAAAGGGCAGCTCTGCTTAGGAACCTGAAAAGAAAACTGAAATTATTTATGTGCTACCACCACCAGCAATACCTCGGAGGCCAAGAGGAGCAGAGAGTTATTGAGCTCGTTCAAAGCAATCTCGATTATTGAAAATGAATGAAATTGAATTCCACTTCCTACAGAGTCATTTATTGAGAGACAAAAGCAATTAATATTGAAAATAAAATAATTGTGAACTTATGAACTAAATTACCATGCAGATATAATAATGTACTGTCCCATCAGTCTTTAAATGCTTCATGTATTAGGAAACAGTAACACCAGTCCCTGAACCGAGGTCCTCAACCTCATTAGCATTTACTCACGCTGCTCTTGCCAGAGAGCCATTCTCAAGAGTCACGAATTGAAAGCCAAAGTTTCAGAAGTACAATTCCAAATGTAAGATTCACAGCCGTGGTGAGGTTTGGGATTTCAGTTTGTAAACCAATCCTGAAATTAAATTTTGGTAAATTAAAAACAAAACAAAAACAAAACCTGTGCAACCCTAAACTTGTAAGGCGGCCCACAGTTTACTGATTTTTAAGGGTGATTTTTGCCTCTTGTTGCAAATGTGGCATTGCCATGCAGTACACGTTGCCAAGGACCATGGATGCACTGGATGAATGGTTCTCTTGTTGACCTCAAGCATCCTTGTGTACCTGAGTTATACAATGAAGGCCCTTAAGAATTAAAAGTACAATACATGTACAGAGATGTTACATATGCTGTAGGTCCCAACTTGAGTCACTGTTTTGTGAGAATAATACAGGGTCTCCAGAAGAGTTGGTCACCCAACTCCTATCCTTATTCCTCCCTACCTAGGGAAATGAGCTGTCTTAGGTAGGCTTTCACAGCAGAGCGGATGAGGACTAGAGGTAAAATATTTAGGACTAGCTGGAGTGGGGTGGGACTGGAAAAACGAAGCAACTAATAGAGGGAAAGTATCAGAAAAAGTCTCCAGAGAGGAACTTAGTTCCTCTCTTGCTGGGCAGCTGTGGAACAAGTCTAAGACCTAACCCCAGAGGCCTCGTAACTAGCGGCGATAGTCGGTTGGCATAGTGATACCCCCTGCATCTGACGACCAGCCAACCGAATCCTAGGTGCTGGCTGCTGGTGTGAAAACACATGAGGAACTGGTACGAACAGAGATAGGAAGGGGTCTGAGGAGATGTGGACAGTACCCTGAAAGAGTCTGCCACCCTAGCCATGGGTATATAACCAAATACCCCAGGTTACCACTAAATACTCTGAGGAGAGATCTTAATGGTCATCTCAGACTTCGGTGAGAGTAAAGAACTCACTGCCATCATCCTGGGAAACATGCCCAAATCTTGGCAGTTGTCTTTGATGCAGAGCCTGACGTGCAGGGAGAGGTTTTACAAGGTCCAGCAGATCAATTTCCTGCCGGTAGCAGGCTGGTGGCAGAGGACTGACACATGGCTGGGCCCTCTCATTTAGGAAAACAAACCAGGAGAGGAGAGGTAGATACTATCATTGTGGGAATGCTTCTGCAAAGCTGGGGGTGAGGTGGTGGGGAAGAGGAGCGTCTCTGAAAAGCCAGAGATACGCCCATCTTAAAAAGCATTGAGCACTGGCTCAAAATACATTTGAGTGCACATGCTGACTTGTGGCCCACCCTTTTGCAAATTCAATGTCTAAAATAAGTGACCTTGGGGCGCCTGAGTGGCTCAGTGTGGTTAAGCCTCTGCCTTCAGCTCAGGTCATGACCTCAGGGTCCTGAGATCAAGCCCTGCATTGGGCTCTCTGCTCAGTGGGGTGCTTGCTTCCCTCCCCACCCCCACTTCTCTGCCTGCCTTTCTGCCTACTTGTGATCTCTCTCTTTCTGTGTCAAATAAATAAATAAAATCTTTTAAAAATAAATAAATAAAATAAGTGACCTTAACAGGAGAATTAACTATGGTTTGAACATTGATAGAAAACTTTCCAAAATATGGAAACCAGGCCTAAAGGAGGAAGACTATTGAACCCACTAAAGGCTTGCCACCTGTTTAAAAGTTGGGACTCTGTCTCAGAGTAATAGATGCTCTTAATATCCATTGTAATGGAATCTTTAGTATGCATCTAATAACTGTTTATTGTTTAATACTTGTATGTATCTCAGGAAAGATAAACCTTTATTTTGGACTGAGAGTTTTGCCGTAACATTTTGGGAGGATAGAATTCTTTTAACTATTCCACAAAGTATGGTGTTGCCTTTTAAAGACAAAATGTTGTCTCAGTGCAGTCCTTCCTCTGTTCCTCCCTAGAATTTCCTTAATGACAAATAACCCACTGAAGTCCATCCATGAATATTAATTGAATGTAGTGCTAATGACTAGTTCTGGAGATCAACCACACTGTCAGTAGATGAGCCTTTGTCATGAAATCATCACAAAGTTGTACTTCATAGTGGCATTCTCCAGTGTTTATCCCACATACCAGGACATTTTCGGGTTTCCACAATGATTTACCCTCAATGATCAGGCAGTTCACTAAAATGTTAGCTTCTAACCCTAAAGCTTATAGGCGAGACCTAATGGTTCCACTGTTATATTTAAGCTTTATAAGAGCTTCTGCCAGAAACTTCTGTGCTTTTTGCATTCAACACGCAAACCAGGTCTTATTGGCAGTTATAAACCAGTTGGGGATAGATGTTTAAGGAATCCTTTGAAGTAAGCACTCTTGAAGGACTTGAAATAAGATGTTCCATTGTTAATGGACTTATGGTTACCACCATAATCTTTCCAATTGTATTTGAGAATAGGACTTGGCTTCTGATAGCCTAGTTACTTTTCCCACTTAAAATTTAAAACAAAAATATTTATCCTGGAGACTGAGTTTTAAGTCTCAACTCTCTTAGACAAATCATAAGCAAAAATAGGTACTAAAATAAAGCCTCAATCTAGGTTGGCTTGCCTCACTGACTGAATTTGCCAGAGAATTGAGTAGTTTTCCACTTGAATTTTTGCTTTGAAGACTTGGCATAGGAAAGGCTTACTCATTCATAGACCCTATGGGATGAGAGCAGCTTCAAAGGAAAAATGAGGAGGACTACTTTTGTTTCAGCTTCTTCATCTTGGAACTATATGTGTATGTGCTTTTATATTTTAAGAAGATGAGAGGAAGACCAGTCCAAATGATGGAGAACGCTAAACTATCAATTATATTAAAAGAAATAGAGTGTTTCTACTATGGGCAATACTTTTATCGTGGAGCTAGACCAATAAAATCCTTTTAGAAGAGCTCTGAAATTGAATCGCTGTTTAGCTAAGAATGATGACGTAGAAATGTTTAAAAAAAACCCGTTGTTTATGCTACACACTTGCTTTGAAAGCCTGTCTTTATAGGTGATATGAAGATGCACTTCTGAATAATCAGCATACATTCAGTTTTTCTGAATTAAACTATTTATCTCTTGATCTCACCCAAGCTAATGCTTTAATCATGCACTTCCACTTTGCTCAGGTTGTAAAAAATGGCTTTCAGCATGAACCTCCTGCCCATTAACTTTCACCTAAATGGCACTAGGGTGCCATTTGGCTAATTATATTTGGAGTTCAAAGTTTTGATTATGGCTGATTTATCAGATGTAATCTTTTAAAGGCATGATATTAAATAATGGGCAGTGCATGTGAAGAAGATTAACTTTCCCTAAATCATCAAGATAGATGGTCTTGTTTTTCACAAATACACTAGATGTTGATAGAGTATCCTTTGCTTCTGTGTGTTGGGTTGCATGAGCTCCGGGTGGCTAAATTCGGGAATATTGTGCCAACCTGTGGGTCATAGGAACAAAGTGAACCAACCCAATGACTTTTGATTTTAAGGTGTTATAAAGCTTAAGTAGTTTCGTTCTTTTATCTAGTCCCATTGAACTATTTAATGAGATCTGTGCTAAATGAAGCCAAAAGATAAAACTCCTGCACTCGTGGAGCTTGAATGGGTGCATGAAAATCAAATAAAAGGCAAATAAGCACAATTGTTATCATTTGTTTAAAAAAAACAAAAAACAAAAAAGAGTGAGTGAACCAAAAACTTAGAAATTAAAGATCTGGCATCTTAAGACATAGAATGAGAAGGGTGTGAAGGGGTTAAAGATCATACTGCTCATCATCAGTAATTTTAATTTTCTTCAATACAAAGAAAAAAGTCGTCAGTTGATTAAGAAATCGATCAGAATTATTAGATTCCACAAAAAGGAAATATAAACAATCACTGAACTGACTAATTCCTTAAAGGTTTGATTATAAGGCTAGGCACAATCTAGACACTTGTTATTTTTATAACTGATTTACTGCACCTGAATAATTCTTACAGTAAATAGAAAATGTGATCCAGACAGTAATCTTGAAAACTACCAAAATATCCACCTATACATCTTTTTTTACCAAGAGGTAGTCCGCATTCACGTTTTGGCAGGTATCCTCTCCATCACTTATACAACATATGTGTAAATATTTATACAGATGTATTTCTGTGAGACATAGAATGCTACTCTGTGCATTATTTTACAGCTGTTTTCTGCTTTTTGGCTTGAACACTTCCCCTTGATCTTTAATGCCGCCTTTACATTATAATATTAATGTCTGTGTGGTACTTCGCTTCACTGATGCATCTCAGCTGCATTCGCCAAGCTACTATTTACTTACATTTCAATTTCCAGGTTTTCACTTCTCCAAATAATGGGATGCCCGTCCTTTACCCTACCTTTAATTATTTCCTCAGGGCACGCTTCTGAAAGTGGAATTTCATGTTTAAACTCTGAAGGCTTTGGATGTATGGTTAACAATATCACCTCAAAAGATCATACCGATGCATATACTTCCACGAGCTGGAAACATGTCCCCTCTCTCCGTGTGTCACTTTAACTAGGTTCTTGTTTTGATTTTTAACTTTTCGTCACTGTAGCAGTCACAAAATGACTACAAAAATGACTACGTTTTTCTTATGTGAAATTTAAATATACATTTAATGATTTAGGATTTGTAACGTTTTAAATTTTCAACAAAATCTAATTTAGAGGAAATGGGAACTTCTGGGATTTGAGCATTCTGCGGACAAAGTTCAAGGTGATGCTCTTTACAAAAGCAAGTCAACAAATTACAAATAAGAACATAAATAGAATGGGAGTAAAAAAGGAGTCCTGTTTAGAGAAAACAAGTTTGAAATCAGAGTACAGACTTTATCCTCAAGAATCATAATTATTTGTTGTAATCTGATGAGAAATTTGCTTTTAGGTGGAGTTATGAAAATATGATGGTATCTTAGAAATCCTGTGTCTGTTCTCTTTAAAGAGATGATAGTGAAACTATCTGAGAAGTGTGAATGGTCTGTGAAGTCTGTATTCTAGTACATATCATAACCAGTTGGCTCTCTTGCAAGTAACTTCTCTTATGACGGGCAGTTATCAAAATTAAATGATACTAAGAAAATTGAGTTTCCCTCTTAAATACAGTGATAAAATGTTAGAATTAAAAGAAATTTGAAAGATTGTCTAATGCAGCTCCTTATTTTGCAGGTGAAATAGAGTATTGCAGAGATGATGTGATATCCCCAGGGAGCCATACCTGGTGAGTATAAAAAGAAGAAATAAATAAATTTGATAAGTCAACATGATAAATATCCTGGGTATAGATAAAAGAGAACAAGATTTGGGTTTTCATTACTAGCTGTGGGGATAAAAGCAGAAATTTTATATGGGCATAGATGAAGCATTAGAGCAAGGAAGAATTAACCAAATTTACTGTTACCTCAACAAGTCATAGACTTGTATCTCACAGATCAACTTATGCAGAAGGAAACTGTGTTCAAATCTTAAAGTTTTCAAGTGTTTAGGAAAGCTTGGTTAGGCATGACTCTGCTAGAATGGTCCTGAGATTTCTCAAGAAAAGATTAACATCCTTGGCAGGGGACTTTGCAATAAAGGAAACACTATAGTTTAATTCACAGTGATTTAAGAAGATGGAAGATTCTTGAGAGGGGAAATCTAATTACAGTGAAAATAAAATTTCATTTACCCATCATTTCCTCCATTACTCTTTTTTTTTTAAATTGGGAAGATAAGTATATACAAGAAACGGCAAAGAGAAACATGAAAGTGTACTGGGAAAAAATAAGGAATTGATGTAATGCTATTTAACTATAAATTTCTCATATTATCATATTTAACTTAATCTTCAAGTGAACCTATTGGGTAAATTCAATTGGTTATTTTAAAACAGAATTCCTATAGCAGTTCCAAATAATTTCATTGCTTTTTCTAATTCATTTGGAATTTAATGTATTTCTTATTGACCTAATAACTTTGTTCTCTTCTCTACTTGGAGGAGTTATTTAATGCATTTCTCTTTTTTTTAAATTTTTTATTTTTTATAAACATATATTTTTATCCCCAGGGGTACAGGTCTGTGAATCGCCAGGTTTACACACTTCACAGCACTCACCAAAGCACATACCCTCCCCAATGTCCATAACCCCACCCCCCTTCTCCCAACCCCCTCCCCTCAGCAACCCTCTGTTTGTTTTGTGAGATTAAGAGTCACTTATGGTTTGTCTCCCTCCCAATCCCATCTTGTTTCATTGATTCTTCTCCTACCCACTTAAGCCC
>NC_081558.1:78255260-78317217 GCF_022355385.1 Mustela nigripes | reverse complement strand
GCAAGACTAAAAAAATGACAGGGAGAAAGCCATGAGTTCCGTGCTTTGCTTTCTCGTCCTCTGGAATTCTGCTGCTCTCCTTGGTATTGAAACCGCACTTTCTTTTTGATCTTCTTGGGGAGGGGCCTGGTGTAGTGATTCTCAAGTGTCTTTGCCCCAGGCGTAATTGCACCGCCTTTACCAGGGACCGGGCTGAGTAATCCGCTCGGCTTTTTGCTTTTGTTCCCTGAGTGCTTTCCGTAGAGTTCCGGAGGACGGGAATACAAATGGCGGAATCCTGGTCTCCAGCCGGAGGAGCCGAGAGCCTGGGGCCCCACTCCTCAGTGCGCACTCAGAGAACAGCGCCCAGTCACTCCCGTTTGCCTGACCTCCGGCCGCGCTCCGAGCTCACCGAGCCTGCCACCAGTCCCCGAGCTGTGATCTTACTGTCGGCTCTGTCTCTGTAGCCGGCTTCCCCATTCTAATACCTCTAAGCTCTGCGACACTCAGACACCCCTGATCCTCCTATGACCCTGCGGGACCTGAGGCCACGCTGACCCTGCGTGGGCTTCGCCCCGGTTCAGCCTCTGCAGCGATGTCCCTCAGCGGAACAGACTTTTAAAAGTCCTGATTTTGTGCTCCGTTGCTCCACCACTTGCGGGGGGCCGGCCCCTTCCCCCGGGGTCTATCGTCCCGTCGCTTTGGATTCACTTCACTGGTCCTACCTTTCAGAAAGTGGTTGTTTTTCTGTTTCCAGAATTGCTGTTCTTCTTCTCTTCGATCTGCTGATGGATTTGCAGGTGTTTGCAATCTTTAGATAAGCTATCTAGCTGATCTCCTGCTAGCTGATGTAGTCCCAGCCTGCTACTTCTCCGCCATCTTGACCTCCATCTATTTAATGCATTTCTTAATGACTTTAATAACTTTGTTTCTCTCTCTACTTGGCAGAGTCACATGTTCTAGTTGAAAACTTTTAGATTTGAACACAGTTTCCTTCTGTTTTATTTTGGTTTTGCTTTTTATTAATTAGGAGCCAGCTTCTTTCATCCAAAGATGCAAACTGGAATAATTCTAATGCTGCAGTTTCACACCAATATATTGATCTCTTTCATTTTGTATTCCAGAGAGTAAAGCATTTTATACTAATTAAAGATTATTACTAATGATTATGGCATACAATTTAGAGAAAAAGTTAAATGACTCAAGCTGATATAATGTTCATTTATGAGAATAAGTATGTGAATATAGTCAAAACATTTTAGAAAATGAACTTCTCCAACTTGATAATTGTAGTACATATTAAAATGAAGCTTGAGCAATTAAAACGTTTTGGCACTGACTTAAGAATAAAGAAGATGTGACACAGAGGAGAGTCTAGAATGAAATTGAAATATAGGAATTTAATGAAGGATACAAGTGACATTTCAACTTAGTAGGAGAAATGATGGCAGAGTCAAGAAGAAGTGATGAGAAAAACAGACCACATAAAAATATATCTTTACATCAAAAGAAAAGACTGAAACCTTTTTGTCAACAAATAGGGATCATATACATGTGGACGTACTCATAAGAAATGGGATAAGCAATTCAGTGGGAAATGCACAAATGGTATGATTTAGATATCACTCAGGGAAATATCAGTGGCCAGTAAACAAGAGGAAAAAAGGAGGCAAGGATACTAATACTTTAATACATATAAAAAGTATATTTTGTGTTTTAGTCAGGCAAAATGTATGCTTGATACCCTCAAAATATCAACCAATGGGGAGACCTGAAGGACATCTCCAGCCTTTCATTGTAGGGGGAAATGTGAAGGGAAATAACTTTTCTGGGAGTGAAATTGGCCACTATCTATTAAAATTCTAGTAATAGGTATCCTTTGACCCAACTGTCTAATTTCTTGGGAAATTATTCCTAGAGATTACTCAAGTTCCTGAGATATATGTTCAAGGCATTCATTGCACTTAGTAATAGAAAAAAATCACAGACTGGTTAAATAAATCATAGTGCCTCAATATATAATGAAATAATATATAGTTTTTATTAAAATCAGTATATCTGTGTCAGATGATATGATAATATGTTGATGGTAAGTGAGAAATACTAGCTTTATACATCACATAATCTTGTTTTGTTAAAATAATATCCTGTAATTTAAAAAAACTTGTTTCCGGGAACGGAATTGGAGAAGTTACTCATTCATTCATTCATTTATATATAGTTCACACTCAATGTTGTATTAGTTTCAGGTGTACCAATTAGTGATTTGATGAGTTTATGCATTATGTTATGTTCATCAGAAGAATAATTATACCTGTCCCATTATATCACTTTTATAACATCATTGACTGTATTCCTCATGTTGTGCCTTTTACTCCCATGACTTACTTAGTCCATAACAGAGGCCTGTATCTCCCTCTTTCCTTACCTGTTTTGCCCAACCTCCCCTCCCCTCCCTTCTGGCAACCATCTTTTTGCTCTCTGTATTTATGGTTCTGATTCTGCCTTTTTGCCCCCCCCCTTTTTTAAGATTCTATTTATGAGTGGAATCATATTGTATTTGTCTTTCTCAGTGTGACTTACTTCACTTAGCATAATAACCTTGGTCCATGCATGTTGTTTCAGATGGTAGGATCTCATCCTTTTTAAGGCTGTGTAATATTCCATTATGTATATGTACTATGTTTTCTTTATTCATCTGTATTGGTAAAGAAAAAGTTAAACTGTCACTACTTGCAGACCGCATGACACTATACGTAGAAAATCCTAAAGATTCTGCTAGAATCTATTAGAAATAATAAATTCAGTAAAGTGGCAAGATACAAAATTAATACCCAGAAACTAGTAGCATTTCTATATACTCACTGTGACGTTGCAGAAAGAGAAATTTTTAAAAATACCATTTACAGTTGAACCAAAAAGAATAAAATACCTAGGAATAAACTTAACCTAAAAGGTGAAAGATCTGTACTATGAAAACTATAAAACACTAATGAAAGAAATTGAAGATGATAGAAATGCAAAGATACTTCACACACATGGGTTGGAAGAATTAACACTTGACAAAATGTCCATATTCCCTAAAGCAATCTACAGATTCAGTGCAATCCCTATGAAAATGTCAAGGGCATTTTTTGCAAAACCAGAACAAATAACACTAAAATTTGTATGGAACTACAGAAGATCCCAAACAGCCAAAGGAATCCTGAGAAAGAAGAACAAAGATGGTGATATGACAGTCCTAGGTTTCAAGATCCACTGCAAAGTTTATTAATCACAACAGTATGATGCTGGCACAAAACAGACCCATAGATCAATGGAACCAGATAGAGACCCCAGAAATAAATCCGCATATGGTCATTCTATGGCAAAGGAGACAAGAATATACAATGGGGAAGAGACAATGAAACTGAACTATTTTCTAACACCATACACAAAAATAAACTCAAAATGTATTAAAGACGTAAACATGAGACTTGAAACCATAAAAATCCTAAAGAGAACATAAGCAGTAATTTCTCTGACATCAGCCATAGCACCATTTTTCTAGATACATCTCCAAAGGCAAGAAGAAACAAAGGCAAAAATAAACTATTGGGACTATTATCAAAGTAAAAAGCTTTTGCACAGCAAAGAAAACCATGAATAAAACAAAAAACAACCTACTGAGTGGGAGAAGGTATTTGCAAATGATATATCCTATAAGGGGTTAATATCCAAAAGATATAAATGTTCTAACACAATTCAATACCAAAAAAGCCAACAACCTGATTAAAAGATGGGCAGAGGACCTGAAGAAATATTTTTCCAAAGAAGACATACAGATGGCCAACAGACTCATGTAGAGACGCTCAACATCACTCATCTGGGACATACAAGTCAAAACCACAATGAGACATCTGCTCAAGCCTGTTAGAATCAATAAAATCATGAAGACAAGGAACAACAAGTGTTGGTGATGGTGTGGAGAAAAAGGAACCATGTTCACTCTTGGCAGAAATGTAAGTTGGTGCAGCCACTGTGGAAAACAGTAGGGAGATCCTTCAAAATTTTTTTTAAAAAGTTACAAATAGAAATACCATCTAATACAGTAATTCCACTATTGAGTATTTAACCAGGGAAAATGAAAACACTAATACAAAAAGATAAATGCATTCCTATAAATGCAGCTATTTATTACAACATAATTTACTACAGCTGAAACCTGAGAGCAACCTGTGTCCATCAGTAGGTTATTTTATCTTGTCATCTGTTTTTAATATATATTCTGATTAAATGTGCTTTTAAATTTTTTACACTTCTCTAATGAAATATATGATTAGCATATAAACATGGAAAATAACAAAAGAGTGAAAATAGAACAATAAAAATAATAGGTACAGAATCTTATTTTAATCCTGTAAACTCATTGTATAATTATGTTGTTGTTGTTGTTTGAGATTTTTATTTATTTGAGAGAGAAAACTCACAAGTTGAGTAGTGGTGGGGAAGGGGCAGAAGAAGAGGGACAGGCAGAGTCCCCAACTGAGCAAGGAGCCCAACATGGGCTCTATCTCAGGACCATAAAATCATGACCTTAGCCACAGGCAGACACTTGACTGACTGAACCACCCAAGCAACCCCAAAGTGATGTTTTGATGTATAACTTAAAATGAATTATCTTTATTGAAAATACATATCTTCAAGAAATTCCATCCTTAGATACATACCCCCAAAAAATGAAAATAGGTATGCCCAGAACTTCTATATGCATGTTTATAAATATTCATAATAAAGCGAAAATACGGAGACAACTCAGGTTTTCAGCAATGAAAATGGATAAATGTGGTACATCCATACAGTGAAATAGTACAGTAATCAGAAGTGAAGTAGCAACCTGAATACACCTGGAGAACATTATGTTAAATGAAAGAAGCCAGTGACAAAAGAAGGCATATATGATTTCATTTCTGGGAAATGTTTAGACTATGTAAATAGAGTGACAGAAAGTAGATTATTGGTTGCCTAGAGCTGAGGCTGGAAGAAGGAAGCTAAGGAGTTGCTGCTAATGTGTGTGGGGTTTCTTTTCGGAGAGAGGAAATTGTTGTAGAAGTAGGTCATGGTACATGGTGACACAGTTCTGAATATAATAGAAACATTGAATTGTATACTTCAAATAGGTGAACTTTATGGTCTATGAATTATCCTACTAACGATTTTTTAAAAATACATAACTTTCCTTGGGCATTTTAGACAATTTCTGAGATCGCTTCTTCGAGAGTAATAAAGATTAAAAATAATGGAGTGTTTCAGTAATCTGTAGTTGAGTCTGAAAGGTAACCTAACCTTTTAATAGCCACACAAGATTTCCCAGCAGCTGGGATCTACACTAGCAGTGGTACCAGTGATTATTTAAATCCTATAACCAGGAAAATATTTTATGACCCTTTCATTCTCCGCCCAAACTTCTGATTCCCTTGGTAGGAGAGGCTATTTGATGGCAGTTCATCTGCTGTAGGCTTTTTTTAACAAAGAGTCTCCGAGCTAACCTCAGGCCACACTGTCTAACCAGGACTCAGTTTATTTCCATACTTTTTATAGTTGATCTTCTATTTGAGGTCAGTGAAGCTGATTTATGGCTTTTGGAGAATTATAACCCATCTATCTTAAACACATTTATTCAAGTGAAAAACAAGAAATACAATCAATAGAAATAATGAATTTTCTATATAATAATGAAATTTATAAATAGAAATAATGAAAGTTGATGATTAAAAAAAAAATCAAAATTCATGCTCATGGAACCTGCTTACCTAAATTCTAAGGAACTGTTTAATGACTGAAGCAGTCATAAAATCTTGGGGCCTGAAGGGGTCTATAGATGATGTAGTTCAAGACGTTTGTCTTACAAATGAGGGAACATAGACCCTGGGAGGTTGCCGCCTTAACATGGACTCACATTTTCAATGCCGGCCTTGAAATAAGAGAGGAACTTGTAACTAAGAAGAGGTCTCAGAAGAGAGTGTGGTTTGGGTGAGCTGAAGCAGTATTAACAACTCCTCTGTGCTTTAGCGATGCTTGGTGAAAGAACACTGGGATTCCCAAATTCCACATGACATCCATCTCCCCATTCCTGGCTGCAGTTGGCTGTTTATGAACTTTGGTTGTCAGGGGCAGCCACAGAGCTATGGGGAGGGAAGGGTCCTTAGGAAAGCCAGGGGTGGAGGAAGGGCATGCCTATCTTGCCTTTTTGTAAATGCCAAAGCTAATTTCAGTGATTGCTTTAGTGATATAATGATAACCAAGATTAAAGCGAGCAGGAATCCACTTTAGGGTATGAGAGCTGGAATTTTAGATTTCATTATAAGATTGGCATTTCAACAAAATAGTAATATAATGGCAATGGATTTCCATCTTTTCTCCATTTCTGTTGAAATATTATATCATAAATATACTTTGATACAAAAGAGATCTCTCAATTTTATGAGAGCCTGAAAGCCCTATTTTATTCTTGTGCTGACTTATCCCTAAAATATCTTTTTGATGTACAGCTTCAATATTCTTTCCAGTGTCCATGACATCAGCAATCCAAAATAGCATTAGTTTTAGTCTTTTTCACATAGAGTTGTAGGTTATCCAAAAAAAAGGGGGTGGGTGGGTCCTGCTTAGTGCTCACTGAAATATCCTTATAATATTATGAAGAGATGTTTATGGTTCATGGAGTTAATTGTTCCAAGAGAAGAAAGAAAAAAATGCCATCCATGAAGGAGGCAAACTTTACCCCCAACTATTCTAAAATGTTCCTAAGGCACGTAGGGAGGGAACTAATACTTTTAAAATATATATTAGTGCTTCTTTTGTTAGAGGAAATGTAGTGTTTTCCCAGATTCTGTTTAGGAGATGGAAGTCGTGAGACCACACAACTGGCAAATGTCAGAGTTCTGAATCTCTCTCCCCTGCTCTGTGCTTAAAGGTCCACAAAATTAACGACAGACCACATGCACAGGGACCAGCCTTCCCAAGCCCCAGAAATGAAATCTTGCACCCACCAAGGTTAACTACAAGGGTACTGATCAATGAGGATCATTTAGTTGGAGAGCATAATAAATTGGTTAAGTACCCTTGATTTTAAGTACGATTCTAGAACTTAATTTTATTTTTAATGTTTTTCCCCTTCCTGGAGTTACTCTGGCATTCTTAGGAAGTTTTTGTTAGTTATGTTCGGTTACAAGAACCCCTTGCACACAATCAGACATTTACCTGGTTTGCATATAATTCCTATCTACATCAAATACTACTTTAGGGAAACTTTAGCTTTCTGAAATATGGGCATTAAAGAACTAATTATTGGGTTAATGACCATGCTTTTCCTCTAGATGGTCCATTTGAAAAGAAAGCTGAATGCGTTGTTACTCAAGGAATGTGTTAAATAACAACAGTAACATAAATGAACCCTTGAAGTATACAAAAAGCACTGGCTAGTGTTGGTAGTGTTGCATTGATTCTGGCATTATACACGTATTTGCACTAGATGTGCCACATACGCTGATTGATTTCTGTTACCGTACCCATGCTCACTTAACAGCCGTGACCAAGATACGGACATGAATGTGATGGTTTCAGCCGAAGCATGACCAGAATGCTTGGCTACTTTCCTTAGCGTGGTGGGTAAAAACTAAAAGTCCCTTAAATGAATGTGCCGTTAGGTAACATTTGGTGTGCTATTTCTGAGGCTGTGGATATAGCTGTCTTGCATAACTCAGCCACACACGTGAAAAATAATGCCAGAAGGCTGGCTCATGGATGAGAATCATGTGCCCTGACCTCGGAGAAAGAAACCACCATTACTATAGCTAATGATTCGAACACTTTGGCCTTTGAGGTTGCTCTGTAGAATCCCTCTCTTTTAGTAATAAAGACAACAGTTTTTTAAAGAAGTAATTTTTAAAAGGAAGAAATTGGTACCGCTTTCCTCTATGATCCTTTATTGAGTATGGCGACTTACCACCCACCCCTGCCAGAACACAAGCTTGAAAAAGTTGGACAGTGCCTGCTGTAGAATAAACATTTTTTTTTCCCTGAATGACCCAAGGCTCCCTCATTACTGTTATGTCTAAAGAAGCTGCTGCCTTTTCATTTTAATGTGAGAGACATAATTTTCTTGTTGTTTTCCAAGGCTGTTAGATAATAGACAAATTGCCTTTGATAAAACATGCTTTCAATTTCTCCAGTGTAATCATTCAATTTTCATTTTCATGAGGGATTGTTTATTTTGATGACTTGAATTGGTTGACTAGGATGTCAGTGTCTAGTACTCATCAGTAAAGATTGTAGTGTGAGTGATAATTCAGGAGAGCATATGCTACTATCACATTTATTATGTACAAATGCTTTTCTGTGTTTAATTTTTAAAAATCAGGAGTGACAACTCATTTGAGTAAATAATTACTCTCAGCCTGTTTCTCCCTAAAAGTCACTTAGAAATGAAGACAATTTGTGCAACTGTTTATTGAGGGATTTGTGCACTGCTGTTTATTGAAGGAAAATGGGTTCTCACTCCTGTAATTTCAACTCCTATAATTCCTGCTGGTGGTTCATGTTCCTCCTCTTTATTTCACTACCCTGATTGTGGGTGTGTGCACACATACCTTTCTCTCTTGCCCTATCAATACACAAAGCAGACCTCAAAAGAACTTTAATTTAAAAAATAAATCAAAGTAGTCTATATACATTGTAGAAAATTCTAATATTAAAAAAAAGTAAAAATCCCCTAAGTCTTTGTTTACTTCTTTGTCCTAATCTTATTTAAATCTCTCAAATTAAGAGGTTAAGATCTGAAAAGTTCTTCTGTTAATTATCTTAGCTTACATGTCCAGTAACGTATTCAGTGGAAGCCTAGCCCCCAAGTGTGATGCTGTGCTCTCCTTCCCATTAGCCCTGCCCTGACTCTAGTCAACAGCTGAGCAAGCAGTGAGCCCCCACCACACACCAGACACGATGTCAAGCACTGAAGACACACAGGCAAATAATATATACGTCCTAATTGGCAGATATAGATAGACATGAAATCGTTGAGGAACTGTCCTAGTAAGGGTGCGGCTGACCTTGAACCGGCATCTGGGAGAGGCAATCATTTCACATAGCTTCTGGATGGAAAAGTCTGCCTGGGAAGACCACTTCAGTGTTCTTGCTATATTAAAGGTAACTAAAGCCGCATGTTGAGTTATGCTCCCTAAGAGAGTACAGAGAAAAGTAAACACAGGTCCAAAATTCAAAAGACCTTTAATAGTAGACAGGAGGAGGTGAGCTTGAGAAATTTAAAAGAAAGAGAAGTAGCTGGAAAACCAGAAAATGTGGTATGCAGTGGGCACAAGCTAAGAACGTTTCTAGATGGAGGAAGTAGTCCATTGGGTAAAATGCTCTTTGTTAATAGGGTCTGAAAGATAATCATTGGGTTTAGCAATATAAATGTTATTGGTGACACTGACAAGAGCTGTTTTATAAGATGTTAGCAAGAGGGTGCCTGGGTGGCTCAGTTGGTTAAGCGACTGCGTTCAGCTCAGGTCATAATCCTGGAGTCCTGGGATTGAGTCCCACATCAGGCTCCCTGCTCATCTGGGAGCCTGCTTCCCCCTCCCCCTTTGTCTGCATCTCTGTCTACTCATGATCTCTTTCTCTCTCTGTCAAATAAATAAATAAAATCTTTTAAAAAAAAAAAAAGATGTTAGCAAGAAACCAGAGAATAGTAAATGCAGAGATGTTAGCAGCATCTGTAACTGCCTTTTACCACATTTTAACATGTTAATGTAATTATTTGGTATATGGTTCTGATGTTTCCATTATTTAAAATGTGGGTTCCTTATGTGCCTTGACTGTCTTACCTCTGATAACCCTGATCCTAGTACTATACCTAGGAAAGATGTTAAGTAAATACTTGACAAGTAAACCTTCCTTCTCACAGCTGCTTCTCCCATGTTGTCACTGCCATTTCCCTCTGGTCTTCAGTTCCTTCTCTCTCCTTGCTTCTCCTGCATTTGATAGGCTTTCAGGTTTTATGCATCTTTCTGCAACATCTCCATGTCAGTTTTTGGCTGGTTGCAAATTAACTCCCTTTACTCCAAGAAATTTAATCTTCAGTTAATAATTAAATTATAACCAAAGAAATTAAATTAGAACATACACAAAATTCCTCCCCTTCCACTCTCTGTGTCCCCTTCCTCCCCACTGTGTGAGTTTAGGTACCTCCTCCCCCCTCTCAACTCCTTTTCCTCCCTCCCCATCCTTTCCTCCATCTTTGCCTTTCTGGTTTTTGTTGTTGTTTGCTTTTTGTTGTTGTTTGCTTTTGTTTTACAAAAACTTAAATGCCATTTCGACCCAGGACATACAAGTTGTAGAAGTAGGGAAGAATCATTAATTACCACACTTATTTCGTGGAGAGATATTTGAAAGCTAGTTTGAGGACCACAATAGATTGACATGAAAACTAAAAGAACAAGTATTAAAGGGATAACATTTGAGGAATACTTAGATTAAATAAAAAGTCTTGAATCATTGAATGATGAAGATTCTGTGAATCTGACAACTTCCCCTTGGGTTAATGACACCAATAGAAAACAGGAGTTAGGAAATGGGGTATCAGTTATTGTTTTCTTTGTCCCATCCATGATGATGTTTTAATCCTTAGACACCCATTAACTAAAAGGATTTGACTGAGCTTCTGTGTCCTGTGGTGCAGTCCCTCAGCGCAGAGCCCTGCCTGGGCCGCCGAAGGATGAATCTGATTGAGGCAGGAAGCGCCATCTATAATGGTGGCCTCATCTATAATGGTGCCCGCCTTTACCTCCTGTAATGCTCAGGGGAGGAGCAGCTTATCTTCAGGATGGCCAATTCTTTATGGTTAGTATCAGAAATGAGTCTATCAATCAGCCACATGAGACTTTTAAAGGGGCACCGGGGCCATAAACTTTATGAAAAAGGCTAGAGATTGCATTCAGCCCTCAAGCAGATACACAATTACCCTAAACCCAGTTCAGGGCAGAGAAACTAAATCTTCTTTTTAAAAAAACAAAACAAACCCTGACAAAGTCAAGACCCCCACACTCATCATGGCTTTTAGAAGGAGAAAGATTAGAGATAGCAGTTGTCAGACGAATCTTCTCTTCTATAGCTGCTCTGAGAAAAGAAGAGGAGGGGCAAGGAAGAAAATGGTAGAGAGAAGGAAAAGCAATTAGGCTGGGAGGGGAAGAAAACGAAGGGAGAGTAGAGAGAGATGTTTCTGGAGTCTGTAAATACTTGCCTGTTGAGGAGATGAACTCATTGATATTGAGGGGACTTGAAAAATCTCATTGATTTATTCACTGTAGGCAGAAGTTAGAGAAAATCTCGTTTTCATGAGCTTCCCTTCCTATCACTCAGTTCCCTGGTGACACAGAAAGTAAACCTTTTCTAAAGGTTTTCCCAGACAGTTTGACATTTTGTTGAATTAACTGGCATATATTGCACCAAATTTATATGCTGCATCTTTCCACCCAAGCAAGGAATGATTGAATAGAGTTTGGGGGGCACCAAGAGAACTCTGAAAACTTTCTAGTTTCTAGGGTGGTCTTGCTTCTGAAGCCTGCCTGTCAGCCTCAAAAATTTTCCCCATGTCTCACTGCCTACCCACCTGGATATAAATGGTGAGGGCATTCTAAATCTCAGCAGGATTCTTCTCTGACACCCGAGATCAGTCCCCTGAGGCTCCCTGTGTATGTACTGTCATAATGTTTTATCTGGTAGATATCAAGAACATCTGAAATATTTGGAAAAAGGTGTGAGGAAGGAAGATTAGATGAATGAAGCATCATATTGCTGGTACAGCTGGGTCTGTTTTGATCCCAGTGGCAAATATTCCATATATAAATGTTGAACCAAAAGGGAACAGTCTGTATTTTGGTGTGTCCTCCATTGAGGAAGCACATGCTATCCAGCTACCGCTGGGAATGACTCTGTGAGGAAGAGTTGTGTCCGTAGTTTCCTAGGGCTGCTGGAATGAAGTTTCATGGAGCAGGTGGTTTAAAACACAAATTTAAAACATCTCTCAGTTTTGGATGCTAGAGGTCTAAATTCAAAATGTCTGAAGGGTCATGCTGAAGCCTAGAGAGGGCAAGTTTCCACCTTTTCCATCACCCTGTATTTTCCATGTGTCTTTCTGTCTTCCCATGGCCACCATTTTATGACACCGAATTCTATTGGATTAGGTAGGGGCCCTTCTAATTCCACTGTAATTTTAACCCAATTATATCTACAGTAATTCTATTTCAAAATAAGATCACATTCAGGGATTAAAACTTCATCTTTTTTTTTTTTTTTTTTAAAGAGGGGCAGGTACGTAATTTAACCTGTAACAGTAACAATAAGAAATGTTCATTTGAAGTCTTAACCAAATAGACTTAGACACATTTCTATTTGAATACAGCACATACTTAACTAGAAATCACTGGTGTCAAAGATTGTGCTAGGTGCTATTTGAGTTATAGGAGATGATCAATATTACAACTACCCCCCCACACACAAAACCTCTAGGTACCTGAATACTGCTGTATTGCATTACTAAACATCTTTCAGGCAGAGATCAATTACATGAAAATTTTTGTACTTATGCAGGTCACAAAATACAGTAGTGATTAATAATAGTTGCTACTATTTATATTGTACAAAAATATTTGCCAGGCACAACTGTAAGTGCTTTACATTCAGTTTATTCCTCATGGCAGTCCTATATGGTAAGTACAAATCAGGTCAAGTTCATTTCTTATGGAATTTCCATATTTGTGGTTCATTTTCTAGTCCCTGTGGGTCTGAGTAATTTCATCTTTACAATGAGATAAAATGAACCTCCTGATCCTTTCCTGCATTGGTACTGTTGTCTCCATTACTCTGTTGCTGTAGTTTTGGGAAGATGCAGGCACCAGAAGGTTTTAGCATTTAAAACATAGCTGGAATGGATTTCACTCCAGATCTTTCTTTGCCTTGGGGCCACTGGGTTGACATTTACCAGACTGAGTCCCCCATGTGTGGTTGAGGTCTCAAGTGCTCCTGACAGAAATGAGTGCAAAAATCTTCAGTAGAAGATGGCCACCTGAAAGCAAGTTCCATGACCACTAGAATTTCTGTCTCTTGGCTGTTGTTTCTTTAGCATCCAAAGGAGTAGCCAGGCCGTTAGAAGATGTTCAATACATATTTGTAGAACGAACAGAAGACATTAATTAGCAGGCATTTCAGACCCAAAGCTTAAATCGTGCCATGGAAAACAGAGGGTATCACTGGCTTTTGGTACTCACAAAATGAATTGAAAAACAAAATTGAAATTATATATTATGCTACTTTGGATATTTGAGATTTTGCTGAAACCAAACCATACTAGAAAGCCCTGCAGTATCTCTTTCCCAGACACCTAAACCAAAACTTTAATAATCCATTACTTTGTCCGACCTGAGTGGGTAGTTGGTTTGTGTGGCATTCCTTCTTTAAACTGCTTCACACCAAATCCAGAAAACAAACAGGAAGCCCCTTTGCTACCTTAGTTCTTTCACTTCTCCTCCTGACCTTCTGGGTAGCAATATAATCAGTGGACTCTGGCATGATTAAACTGGTAAAAGGTGCAAACTGGAAAGTATTTAGAGAAGAAACTTAAAGTTTCTCTTGTACTTAAAGTACAAGAGGAGACCTTGCTGAAAATAACTTCTTAGTCTAAGGTGGTGAATAAAGTAAATAGTGGGACATTTGGGTAAAAAGCAAAAACAAAAACAAATTCTCAGAGATGCTTAGGAGCCATCAACATGGTATCTCAAAAGCTCTTGGAATCTACTGTTTGCAAGATAAATCATGCCATGAGTAACATATGCTATGTGGAGAACACAAGTGGGGCATGAGCAGAACAAGTCATCTCTCACTTTGTCCTGTAAATGATCTCCTTTGAAACGTTCTTGCTTCTATGTTTACCTTTCCTGCCAGAAGTCTGCATGACGGTTGTATTGTGTGTGTGTGTGTGTGTGTGTGTGTGTGTTTAAAAGGGGCAGGTACGATGTCACAAATGACTGTTGTGTTGGGGTTTTTTAAATCTTTCCTGGGGCCCTCCATGGCACAGTTGGCATACTAAAATATATTTGATTTTAAACTCTAGAAAAAAAATTTTTTTTTCAGTGACACACTATTTAAAAAAGATTTATTTTAGAAAGTGCTGGGGGTGGGGGGAGTGCGATGGGGGTAGGGCAGAGAGAGAAAGAAAGAGAGAGAGTGTCTCAAGCAGACTCCATGCCAAACATGGAGCCCAGCGCGGGGCTCCATCTCATGACCCTGAGACCATGACCCGAGCTGAAACCAAGAGTTGGTTGCTTAACTGACTGTACCACCCAGATGCCCCTTTCAAAGCCACATTTTCAGTCTTACAACTGATCACTTTATCATATTACCTCAGAACAGCCAGTTGCTGAAGTCTGAGGCTAGAAAGATCTGAAATAAGGAATGATCCCATTCAGGAGCAAGGAGACCTTTCTGGGGACCATGGGTGAACTACCTCATAGTAATGTTTTATAACATCCCAAGACTCCTATATTAAGAGGATTATGGATTTGCAAATGCAAAAAAAAATAAAAATGGGGCAAATACCATTTTGAAGTCATGATACTGATATAGGTACCTTCTTATTTTTTTCCTTGAGGTTCAGTAGGCACAGAAATTACTTCTAGTAGCTAAGAACAGGGTTTCCTATTATACTGACCTATTTTTTCCCCCTGCTATTTAAATACTGGCATTCTTTTCTCCCAAAAAAGTAGTAGGAACAACTGAGTGATTAAGCTACCTTGGGAATGAAGGTCCAAAGTCAAGTATCAGCAGGAATCAGGCAAGTGATATACATGTGAGAAGTGATTTGGGAATAATAAGAGAATGCCAGAGTCCTAAGGAAGCAGAGAATGTATGTTCCCTACAAAGCAGTAACGGAATTGATGCTAGGTCAGAATGTGGCCCCAGGTTGCCAGGATGTCTCACTGTTCTCCCTGTCCTCCCTCTCAGTGTGTGTGATCACTCAAGTTTAAAACACTGTGCAGGCCATCAGTTTGTAATCTCTGCCTTAGGTTGTTGTCTCACGGTTGCACCACAGAACACAGGTTCTGAAAGAGAGTGGCCACCATTCAAAATAGGTTCCTTGGGCAAAACAGTTTAAAAAACTCTGGGTTAAGCAGTTAACTGGCTTTCTTGACTGCAAGCTTCTCAGAACCTTAAATGCATTACTTACAGAGTGAACCTCCAAGAGGAAATTCAGGGTACCAATCATTTCCCAAACTCATCTGACCTTTGATCCTCCTTGCTATGGATACTTCATCAATGTACTCTGAAAGACCATGCAGTAATTTACTTTGCAGTAAATAATGTGAGTGTAATTCCTGTAAGTGAAAATCCAAAGGGAACAGTAGATGTTGAAAACAAACAAATAGGCTTGCTAAAATAAAGATGATTGTAAATGACCTTGACAAGTTGGAAACCACGACTTCAAGCTATGGAGAGTAGGTGGGGGAAACTGTGATTTTTGTTTTGTTTTATCAGCTACCCTGTGAATTAGACTTTCCTGTCCTTAATGGAGTGTTGATATTTTTGAGTTTTGAAGTGAGAATGAGATGGGAGATAAGGGATCATCTATTCTGCAGTTTTTGTTGAGATCTTGACTTCTGATAGTCATTCCTGCAACAAATATTTCTCATGTACCTACTGTTTACCAGGCGGGCACTAAGTAGAGTCTGGGATTAAATTACTGGTCTCACTAATGCCACAAATAATGTTTCCTTTCCGTAAGGGTATTTCTGACACCGTGAAAGAGAATCGCTTAGTTCATAGCCATTCCTGAGTCATAATCTGACCTGACTTGTTTAGTAGTTACATAGATAGCTACGAACAGTATTTGCTTCCCCATCAGATGCTGGTAATCAGAATGATCGAGTGCATTCACTTTGGCCAGGACGATTCTTATTGATGATTCAGCATACCACTTCCCTTTCCTATTAATTTGAGAATCCTCCACTTATGTGTTCATGCTTTGTTCTTTGTTTTTCCTGTCATTCTGAATGGCCAAGTATTTGTCAATATTGAAGCCCAACTCACATGCCACATCTCTACAGAGTCATCTTTGACCCTTCCCACCAGAAGTGGGAAGCCCACCATTCATCTCTATAAATACTTTCTGATGTCTGTTACTACTTTCTCCCTTGGGTAAAAAATATTAATTCAACAATATATTCCATAAATGTGTAGTAGGGGCCCACTGGATGTACTGTACTACTGACAGTTGGAGATGAAGTAGACATCAAGGTGAATGAGAGGGTCGCTAGCCTGACACTGGTAATACAGTGTGGATTTGACTATGTCTTACTCTGCTTCATTGAGTCTATATTGGATCACCAACTAAGCAAATGATTTCATCTATCTGGCGTGCTGTGGCTTGTACATATCGGCCAAGCAGTTTACTAAGCATGGGCTTGATGTTTCCCACATTCCTCAATCTTAGCTTTCAGTGCTGTAGCTTGATAATGCTTCGACAAAAACAGTTCATCCTTCTGGAAAATCTGTGTCCTTTTCATTTTGCAGCGCTGTTGACTACCTCTCTTTATTTGCTTTAATTTCAATTCCATTTACAGGTAAAAATCTCTTTCTAGTCATCAGGTACAGAGACTATATGAGATGCAGACCAGAGGTTCTTGCAAGAGTTCAACAAGCGTTTGCTGCTTGACAAGAAAATTACAACTCAATTAGAGTGTGTCTACTTGTGTTTTGTCCTGGAGTTTGCTCAGCTTGTTTTCCCATGCAGATCCAGCTCCATTCTCTCCTCTACCGCATCTTTCTCTGTTAATGAAAATTGTCCTTCAATCCCTGTTTATCCTTTAGCCAACAAACTAGTTTCAGTGGCAGCATTACGGTTACAGCCCATAGAAACCTCTTCTGTGCAGTAATTTAGCTGTCAGTCTGAAAGTGGTAAAGCAACAGAAAGATGGATGTTGAGCCCCGGGCATGACTGAGCAGATACCCTGCATGTCCCTACTTGGATGTGTGCTTATTAAAGTAAAAAGGAAAAATGCTTGCCCAAATTTCTCTGGGCCATGACTACATTACAACTAGGATTTTTTTTTCTTTTAATTTTTATTTATTTAATTTTTAGAATATTATTTATTTATTATTACTTTTTTTTTTTTTTTAAACCAGTACTCTGCTAAGAACCCTCTTATTAGCCTTATAGAGGTTGGGTAGAGGGTAGAAATTATTTAGTAAGGGAATTGTCCTCAAATAAAAACAACTGGAACAGCAAATGACTGTGACATTTGTGGTGGAATCCCCTGAGTATGATGTTATGTTAGCACAATGTTTTGACAGTTTTTGTCAGTGGAGAGCAAATAGGAACCTGGGAGTTTCTATACAAGAACTGGTATGTGAAATAATAATTTCAGGTCCATCCACTGACTAATGACCGTGAGCAATCAACAAATTGACGAATTAACTCTCTTGACACTTTGGTTTGTAGACCAACAAGTTGCTTGATTGTGTCATCAGATGTCTGAGAGTGCTGGAAAACCCACAGTCAGCATCTGGTCACCAAAGTAAAATTTTAACCATTAATTCAGATATAGTTTATTGCATTGTACTCTCAACATACCTTATTAGCAGGAACAATCCATTCAGGACTTAAGCCCTCAGTTAAAGTAGTCCACAAATTGAATAGTGGCTCTACAAGTGATTTTTTTTTTTCAAATTTTATTTAATTTTATTTTTTTTCAGTGTTCCAAAATTCATTATTTATGTACCACACCCAGTGCTCCATGTAATACTTTTTAATTTGGGAGCATTATATATGCTTTGTACATAGGAAGGCAATTATCAGAGTTCTATGGCTATTTATTTTTAAAGACTTTTTTAAAAGATCATATTTATTAGATTAAGAGAGGGAGAGTGAGCACGGGAGAGAGAGAGACAGACAGAGAGACAGAGACAGAGAAAGCAGGCATGAGCAGGAAGAGATGGAGAAGGAGGAGGAGGAGGGAGAGAAACAGACTCCCAGTTGAGTGGGGCACTGGATGCTGGACTCAATCCCATGACCCAGAGATTATTATCTGAGCCAAAGGCAGATGCTTAACTGACTGAGCCATTCGACACCCCTCTGTGGCTATTTTAGAAATGAATTTGCCCACATTTAGTTTTTGTTTCTTGAGCCCTCAAGAAAACACCAAACACTACTTTGCCCTAGTACGTACCAACTATGTTTTCCCCAGAACTCCTCCTTGCTGAAACTTTTAGTAAATAAATCATTCAATGCTCAGGTAGGTTTGAAAAGTTTTCTCATTGTGTCCCCATTTTAAAGAGCCACTCTGAGCATTTGCATATTAAAGATTTTGAAGAGGTCTTGCAATAAATTAAATCTTTTAAGTTTTTGTTTGTTTGTTTTTTAAGTGAAACTGTCCCCCAAACCCAGTGAGCCACTGACATCTTTATTACAATCAGATCAGTTGCTCTGTGGGAGAACAAGAGAGTCTCACTCCACTTTGAGGGGAAAGCTACCTTGTGAACTGCAGTGCTTCTCAGGAGGCAGAGGCTGTGAGGGTGAAATTTCTAAGAAACCTGGTCCAGTATGATGAGAACTATAGATGGCATCAGGATGACCAAAAGCATCAAATCTCTTCTTTCCCTAGTCTTTTAGATCTCTGTGTGAAAAAGAGCCACTTCTGTCAGTCATTTGGTATGTGCCATCTACAGTAAGCCAACTCTACCTTAAGTCCAAGAAGAAATATGTTGGTCTTTAAAAAAGGGTGGGAGGGGGCACATGCATGTGTCCTCAGTTTGTTAAGCATCCATCTCTTGATTTCGGCTCAGGTCATGATCTCAGGGTTGTGAGACCGAGCCCCACCTTGGGCTCTGCACTAGGCATAGAGCCTGCTTCAGAATCTCTCTCCTGCTCCCCCCTTCTCTTTCTTTCTCTCTCCCTTCTCCATCTGCCCTCTCTCCCTCTCTCTCTTTCTCTCAAAAAAAAAAAAAAAAGCTTTAGATATTTATAAATCTAGTTATATTAATTTTATATATTGTTATATTATATTTTTTATATTTTTATATTATATATATTATATATTATAATTTTTAAAATATATTTTATAATACATATTTTATATTATATATTTTATATAATATATTATAATTTATATATTAAACATATATAATAATTATATGTAATATATTATATATAAATATATTTATAAATATATAAATATTCCATTATATGAATATACCTCAATTTAGCCACAGGTATGTGAGTTTATTGCTGTGATCTCTGTTTCATAGATCTGTGGGTCAGATTTTATGTGGATACCATACCATTTCTTTAAGTTTATTTATGTTTGCTAATCTCTGCACCCAACATGGGGTGTGAACTCATGGCCACCAGATCAAGTTGTACACACCTTGGACTAAGCCATCCAGGTACCCCAATACTGTACCAATTTAATTACTATAGTTTTATAGTATAGTTTGAAATCAGGAATTGTGATGCCCTCAGCTTTGTTCTTTCTCAAGTTCGCTTTGGATGCTTATGTCCAAAGTTTATCAATTTTGAAGAGTTTTTGCATCAGTTTTCATCAGGGATATTCATCTGTAATTTTCTTGTGGAGTCCTGAGGCAGTGTTGACATCAGGGTAACAGTGGCCTTGCAAAATGAGTTTGGAGTATTCCATCCTCTTCCATTTTTTTGCAAGAGTTTAAGAAGGGTTGGTATTCTTTAAATGTTTGATAGGATTCACTGAAGCTATCTGGTAATGGAATCTCCTTTGTTGGGAGGTTTTTTGGTTCTTGATTAAGTTTTCATACTAGTAATTAATCTCAGATTTCCTATTCCATCATGATTCAGTCACAATAGTTTTATAGTTCTAGGAATTTATCCATTTCTTCTATGTTGTCCAGTTTGTTGGCATATAATTATTTCTAGAAGTCTCCTACAATTCTTTATAATTTTAAGATATCAGTTGTAATATCATTTATTCTTTTGAGTCTTCTTTTTTTCTTGCCAAATCTTGCTGAAGATCCTTTCTTCTCTGTTTTATCTTTCCAGTTAGCAAGCTTGGTTTCATGCCTTTTTGATTGTCTTAGTCTCTGTCTCATTTATTTCCTCTCTATATTTGATATTTCCTTCCTTGTACTAACTCTGGGCTTAGTTTGTTCTTAATTAGTTCTTAGTTAAGTTGTTTGAGATCTTTGTTTTTTATTTTTTGAAGATTTATTTATTTGAGAGAGAGTGAATGTGTCCCTGTGGGGGGAGTGGCAAAGGGAGAGGGAGAGAGTGTCTTTAAGCAGACTCCCCACTGAGTGTAGAGCCCAACGAGGGGCTGGATACCACAGTCTATGAGATCATGACATGAGCCAAAACCAAGAATCAGAATCAACTGAGCCACCTTCACGCCTCTACTTTGTTTCTTAATGTAGATGGTTATTGCAGTCAACTTCCTTTTTGGAACTGCTTTTGCCACATCCCATTAGGTTTGGTATGTTGTATTTCCATTTTCATTTGTCTCAACATGTATTTCTATTTTCTTTTGATTCCTGCTTTAACTCACTGATTGTTCAGTACATGTTACTTAATCTGCACATATTTGTGAATTTTCTGGTTTTCCTCTTACAATTGATTTCTATTTTCTTACCGTTGTGCTTAGAAAGGGTACTTGATATGATTTTATTCTTCTTAAATTTACTAAGAATTATCTTGCATCCTACAATATGATTGTTTCTGGAGAATGTCCTATGTATGCTTGAGAAGAATGTGTGTTCTCTTGCTTTTAGAATGAATGTCTCACAATCATCTGTTTATCTGATCTAACATATAATTTAAATCTAATGCTTCCTTATTGATTTTCTGTCTGGATGATCTATTCATTGTTGAAAGTGGGATATTAACACTCCCTACTGTTATTGTATTGCTGTCTGTTTCTCCCTTTACATCTGTAATATTTTCTTTATATATATAAAAGTGGTGTGCATAAATATTTACAAATGCTTTATCCTCTTGCTGAATTCACCCCTTTATTATTATATAATGACCCTCTTTGTCTTGTATTACAATCTTTGTCTTAAAGTCTATTTTGTCTAGTATAAGTATAGCTACCCCAGCTTTCTCTCACTTTCCATTTGCATTTTTTCATCTTTTCATTTTAAGTCTCTGTGTGTCCTTAAAGCTGAGGTGAGTCCCTTGTACATGGTTTCTAGTTGGATCTTGTGTTTTGTTTTGTTTTGTTTTTAATTCATTTAACCATTCTTTCTTTGGGTTGGAGAATTTAGTCCATTTACATGTAAAGTGATTATTGTTACATATGGACTCACTGCCATTTTGTTAAGTGGTATTTGTTGTTGTTGTTTTGTAATTTCTTTGTTCCTTTCTTGCTCTTTTCCTTTGTGATTTGATGACGTTCTTTAGTGGTATGATTAATTCCTTTATCTTTTATGTATCTACCATGGGTTATTGCTTTGTGGTTATTATCATGAGGCTTATATTAAACATCATACACTTACAGCAGTTTATTTTATATGAACAAGTTAAAACTTTTTTTTAAGATTTTATTTATTTATTTGACAGAGATCACAAGTAGGCAGAGAGGCAAGCAGAGAGAGAGAGAGAGAGAGAGAGGAGGAGGAAGCAGGCTCCCTGCCAAGCAGAGAACCCAATGCAGGACTTGATCCCAGGACCTGAGATCATGACCCAAGCTGAAGGCAGAGGCTTAACTCACTTAACTCACTTAAGAGGCTTAACTCACCCAGATGCCCTGTTAAAACACATTTTAATGCTCTCCATTTTCACTATATTCTTCCATGTTTAATGTTTTTGATATCAAATTTGTCTTTTTATCTTATGTATCCATTAAGATACTATGTAATTAGAATTATTTTTTACTATTTGTGTCTTTCAAACTTCACATAAAATTTTTAAGACATTAATCTACCACCATAAGGGCATTTGATTATTCTGAATGAATTAAACTACATATTTACCTTTGCCGGTGAGATTTATGCTTTCATATATTTCCCTCTTACTAAGTAATTAGGACCCCTCTTTTTCAGCTTAAGGAAATCCCTTTACCATTATAAGGTCCTTCTAGTGGTACTGAACTCCTTCAGGTTTTGCTTGTCTGAAAAACTTATTATCTCTCCTTCCATTGTGAAGGACAACTTTACCACATAGAGTATTTTTGATTGGTAGTTGTTTTTTCTTCTTCTTCTTTTCCTTCTTCTTCTTCTTCTTTTATCACTTTGAATATATTGTCCCATTCTCTTCAGACCTGCAGTTTCTGCTGAAGAATCTGCTTATGGTCTTGTTGGTATTTCCTTGTATGTCATAATTTATTTTGCTATTTTTAAGATTCTACCCATTGTCTTAATTTTAGGAGAGTTTACTTAAAATGTGTCTTGGTATGGGTCTTTTGGAATTCATCTAATTTCAAATTCTGTGTACTTCCTAGATATGGATGTCTGTTTCTTGTCTCAGATTAGGGAAGTTTCCAGTTATCATTTCTTCATAAAAGTTATTTGCCCCTTTTTCACTCCTGTATTTTTCACTGACCCCTATAATGTGAATATTGGTCTCATAAGTCCCTTAATCTATTCTCACTCTTATTTGTTCTTTCTATTCACCTATGATTGGATGAATTCCACTGATCTTTGATTTGGCCAATCCTTTCTTCTGCTTCATCCCATCTGCTGCTGAACTCCTCTATTGACTATTTCCATTCAGTGGTTATATTGTTTAACTCTGTGATTTCTGCTTGGCACTTTTTAACATTTTCTATTTCTTTGTTGAAATTCTCACTTTGTTCATGCATTGTTCTCTTGACCTCAGTGAGTATCTCTATCACTGTTATTTAGGATTCTCCAGCAGATAAATCACTTATCTCCATTTCTTTTTTTTTTTTTAAAGATTCTATTTATTTATTTGGCAGAGATTATAGGCAGAGAGGCAGGCAGAGAGAGAGGAGGAAGCAGGCTCCCCGCTGAGCAGAGAGCCCGACGCGGACTCGATCCCAGGACCCTGAGATCACGACCTGAGCCAAAGGCGAGGCTTAACCCACTGAACCACCCAGGCACCCACTTATCTCCATTTCATTGAAGTCTTTATCTCATTCTTTTGTGTAGAATGTATTTTCTGTTTCTTCATTTTTCTTGACTCTCTGTGCTGCTTTCATACATTAGATAAAAACAATAAACAAACAAACAAAATACCCTCTCCAAGTCTTGGAAAAGTGGTCTAATTTAGGAGATGAACCTTGTTTTCCAATCCTGCCCTAAGTCTTTCAAATCTCTGTGATTGTCTAGGTAAGCTTCCTTTGTTCTTAGTGGCTCCAAGTAGTTGAAGGTGTTCCAAGACCTGTCACTGTCCCAAAGGGGAGGATCTCTGGCTGCATCTAGAAGCAGACTGATTGGAATTTGATCAGGCAGCAGCTTTCGAAGTAGACAGAAATATCTCTTACAGAGGAAAATTAGGAGATGAACATTTCTATTTGCTCCCTCTGCACTAAACTTTGGAGGGGTGGTCAGTTAAGAACTTTCTTTTTTGCTACTCTCCTACTGGTGAACATAAGCCCCACTGGCTGCCAGAGGTGAGCTATCAATGGATGCATCCTCTGGGTGGCAGCCACAAAAGCTGAGGCACCACACATGTGCATATAAGCTCCTTTCTCAGAGACAATGGTAGTCTCAGGTATGGTAGAGGTGAGCATAAAGATTGCCCCAGCTGGCATCCCCCATCTCTGAGAGGATTGTAGTCAGCCTCTGGGTATGTATTAAATTGGAAGCCTGCTCCTCGGGCCTCGGCTTTCGAGATAAGCAAATATCCTTCTTTCAGGGAAAGATTGGGCATTTTTATCTGCTATTTCTATAGTGTGTCCAGGGAAATAGTGAGCTAAGAGTTGTTTTTTTGTTACAGTTATGTAGGATCCACAAATTTGAGATCTGCAGGCTACCAGGGCCAAATGATCAAGGGCGAGGGATGGGGGAATCCTCAGTGGCAGCCACAGAACTGGGACACCAAATATGTGAACAAGTTCTCTTCCAAAAGGTATTAGAAACCTAATTAGGCTGAGGGATACCATGAGAATGGCATCTGCCAGCCCCTGTAGTCTCTGAAGAATATTAAAGTCAGACTCTAGATGTGTGTTAAATTAGAAGCCTGCTCCTCAGCTAAAGCTTTTGAGATAAACAAAAGTTTATCTTTTGTTTCATTGAAAGACTGGATATGTTTCATTGAAAGACTGGATATGTTTCAGTCTGCTGCCTCTGTGCTGAGGGGTTAGTAATGGTGAGTCTATGCAAGTCCTTTAAGAACTGTCTCTTAGTTTGCTACAGCATTCTGGGTCTTGTGAATGTAAGCCCCATTGGCTTTCAATGCTGGATGTTTTAGGATCCTATCCCTTGGGTGGAAGTCTTAATAGTTGGATCACCAGATAGAGGGTCCAAACCCTTAACTCCTTAGAAGCTGAGGAATTTGAGTTCCCTCCCAGTTGTATGTCATTGTACATAGAACTGGAGGGGGTTATGGTAAGATTATGTCTTATGTCCCTACCCATTTTCTGTAGGTTTTTATCTTATTCTCCTGATTTGTAAGAGTCCCTCTGTTGGGTTTTGGATTTCTTTAAGAGAGAGTTGTTTTTTGTGTAACTATAGATTCACTGTGTTTATGAGAGGAAGGTAATTTCAGGATCCTCTCACATCTTCAGCTTGAACTGAAACCTCATGAAGTTACTCTCTATTACTATGCATTATCCTTCTCTGTTTCATATAAGGTTGTTTGTCTTGAAGTTTACTTTGCTGATATTAATATAGCCACTCCAGATTAAAATACCTGTTTCTATGACATATTTTCTTCAATATTTTTCTCTTTTAAGTTCTGTGCCTTTATTTTTAAAATGTGTCCTTGGTAAAGAACATAGAAGTGAGACTTGCTGTTTTTCCTAAATCCAATCAGACAATGTATTATTTTTCATTATTTAATCAATTTACATTTAATATAATTATGATATGTTTAGATTTATGTATAGCATCTTGCTATTTGTATTATAGTTCTCCCACTTTTATAGTTATTTTTCCTCCTCTCCTGCTTTATAAATATAATTTGACAGTTTTTAGTATTGTTTTTATCTCCATTACATGTTTGTTAGCCATATTTCATTGTATTCTATTTTTATACTTGTTTGAGGGCTTATAATGCATGTCTTTAATTTACGCTAGTCTACTTTGACTTAATAGTATATCTCTTTAAGTACAGTGTTAAAAAGCTTACAATACATCTTTCTATTTATTCCCTCCTGTCCTTTGCATTACTGCTCTCATTTCTTTTACATATTGTGTGAACCCCCAAGCAGAGTGCTATTTTTTTCTGTAAGCAACAATTTGTCTTTTAATAAAGTAAGAAACAAGAAAAAATATTATTTGTTTACCCACACATTCATCTTTACAAGTGTTCTATTTCTTCATGTAGACTTATATTTCTCTCAGAGAATATTTCACTTCAACATGAATAACTTTATATGACATTTATTATAATGCAAGTCCCCTGATGCTGCAATCTTTAAAAATTTGTTAATATGAAAGTGTTTTTGTACCACCTTTGTTCTTGAGGAATATTTTTGTTAGATATAGAATTCTAGTTCATAAGGTGTCTAGTTGTGTTTTGTTTACTTAATTGCAGGACTTTAAGATGTTCTATTGACTTCTTCCCTATATTGCTTCTAATCAACAGAGCTGTTATTCTTATCATCATTTCTCTGTATGTAATATTTCTTCTCCCCTATGACTGCTTTAAAGACTTCTCTCTTGATCTTTTTTTTTCAGTATTTTTAATAAGTACTTAATGGTTTTTTTGTTGTTGTTTGTAACCATTATATGTGAGATTCATTAAGCTCGTAGAATCTTGATAGTTTTTAAAAAATGTAGCATTTTGGAGTAATATGGAACATTATTGGTCATTTTTGTTTAAATATATTTCTTCTGCCCTAATCTGTCTCTTCTTTCTTTTGAGGACTCTGGTTACATATATGATAAACCATTTTACATTGTCCCATAGATTGCTATGGCTCTTTTTTTAAAAAATATTTTATTTATTTATCTGTCATAGAGAGAAAAGCGAGACCAAGCACAGGCAGACAGAGTGGCAGGCAGAGGCAGAGGGAGAAGCAGGCTCCCTGCCAAGCAAGGAGCCCAATGTGTGACTCGATCCCAGGACGCTGGGATCATGACCTGAGCTGAAGGCAGCCTCTTAACCAACTGAGCCACCCAGGCATCCCTCTTTTTTTTTTTTTTTTTTTTTTTTTTAATCTACCCTGTGCTTCACTTTTAGAAAAATTCTATTGATCTTTCTTCAAGTTCACTAGTCTTTTCTTTTACCATTCCCAGCATGCTATTGATCCAATTCAGTGATTCACTGTTTGATTGATTTTCTTTTAGGGCACTATGTTTTTCAGTTTTGGAACTTCCATTTGGTTCTTTCATAGTTTGTATTATTGTGTTGTGATTTGTCACTTGTTCACTCATTATGATGATCTTTTTTTTAAATCAATCAAAATATTCATAATAACTTTCAAAATCCTTATTTGCTAATTCTAACAGTTATGTGATGTCCTTGTTTCTATATTCTGTTTTATCTCTCATGGTCATTCCCCTAACACACACACTTTTACTGTCTATTAACTACTGAATATATGCTAGATGTGATGAATGCTTTATTGTTGGGATTCTAGATTATATTATCACCATTTAAAGATGGCTTTGCTTTAGTAGGTTATTATGTGGCATTTTTAAACTGGAGTTTTAGGTTGGCTTTAGTCTTTGTTGGGACAAATCTGCAGTAGCTCTTCTTTATAGGCCTATAGTTGCCATACTTCTAAGGCATGACCTTTATAAAGTCCCACCTGGATACTCTGGATATTCAGCAAAATCTAGCCACTTTGAACAAAATTGAAATTTCTTCCAGTACTCTGTGACCTTTGGAATCTTCATTCATCTCTCCCCTGACAGCAGCTATTCTCTGCCATACCTTAGTGAGTTTCAGCCTCAGGGTGAAAACAGTATTTGGCTAATCATTTGATAATTAATCTTGCTGTAGTATAGAAGAAACTATTCTTAATTTTTTTATTTTACAACTAAAAACTTATTGGCATTTGGGAGAGATTTACAAAATACTATTTGAAAAGGGATGTGTAAGCTGTTCTAGAATTCATCAGAAAATGCAAGGAGACATTTTTTTGCTATTAGTTGTCTGGCTCTAAATATATTTTTGTATTTTCCCCCTTTTTATATTTTATCATTTTCATATTTTTAAATATTTGTTTCCAGATCTTTGACTTTGTTTCTATTTTTAATATGTATGTTTATTTTGATCTAAAGTTTTAATAAAATTTTAAATTTAATTTGAGTACTTTTTAAAAAGAGCAATTGCTAGTATAGACCCTACCATAAATCAGTTTAATCTTCTAAATATCAGCATTTTGGGGCACTAATTCATTGAAAGTTACATTTTTATGTAAGAATCATGAAAAATAATCTGTGTACTGTCCTTTCAATAGAAAATTATAACTACAAATTATTAGGATCCATTATTTTGAAGATGGTGTAAGGTATGCATCATCCTAAAAGGAAAAGACCAAGAGGATACAATTCAAGACATGCCATCTGAAGTTCAAAAGTACTGGATTATTTTATCAATTGGGATTTATTCTTTTGCAAGTGAGTACTGTCATCTATTTCATGGTGTAGGAGAACAAAGGATTACTTTAACAAATGTGGCAAAAGTCACAGAAAACAGAACAATTAGATATCTTACTGAGAAGCACAGGAAAATCATTCTCAGGTTAACTTGTTTTCATGTTTTGTTTCTTTTTAAATAATGGATCTACTTTCTATCCATCTTGTCATGGAATGGGAAAAAAATATAGTAAATTGTTCTTTAAGGATTTTTTTAGATTTTGCTAGGAAGTATATTTGGGGAGGTTATTGATTTAATTTTGTTTTACCACATTCACATTTTTGTCTTTCCTCTTCCCTGTCTTCTTTCCTGTAGCTTTTTCTTTCTTTCTTTCTTTTTTTAATTTAAAGATTTTATTTTATTTATTTGACAGAGAGAAATCACAAGTAGATGGAGAGGTAGGCAGAGAGAGAGAGGGAAGCAGGCTCCCTGCCGAGCAGAGAGCCTGATGCGGGACTCGATCCCAGGACCCTGAGATCATGACCTGAGCCGAAGGCAGCAGCTAAACCCACTGAGCCACCCTGGCGCCCCTCCTGTAGCTTTTTCTTATTCTAGCATTTCTTCTGTCCCCTGCCAGATTTTCTTACCCCCTTACCCATGTAGTTCATTTCCTTTTATCTTGAACACAAAACTGAAGGATAAATACTGCCAATTTTTTTTTTAAAGATTTTATTTATTTGGCTCAGCGAGACAGTGAGAGGGTACACAGTCACGGGGAGTGGGAGAGAGAGAAGCAGGCTTCCCTCTGAGCAAGAAACTCAATGTGGGGTTCAATCCCAAGACCCTGGGATCATGGACCAAGCTGAAGGGAGATGCTTAATGACTGATCCACCCAGGTGCCCCTGCACTGCCAGTTTTTGAAAATCTAATTGCTTAGTTTTGATCAAGGCCCTCTTCCTCCCAAATAATGAATTAGAAACTCTTGGCTCCATCATCTTCTTTCTATCTTATTACATCTTCTTCCTATTTTACTGAAATAGGAAGATGTCTCAGTCTAGCCCTTCCGTAATTGTCCAGATTTGTTCCAAATTCATTTGCATGGTCTTCATTCCAAATAATATAATGAAATAATCTAAGCTGAAAGTGTATTCACTTACGTTGTTACTGTATTAATCAGGTAGGCTACATTGCTGTAGTAAGTAGAGCAAAATATATAATGCTTAAGCCTGATAGAACTTCACTTCTTTTTAACAACTTCCCATAGGTGTTTAGGTTGGAGGCCACTCCCCTCTGTGTAATCATTCAGGGACTTGGGCTTCTTCCATCTGTGGCTTTCCCATCCCCTATACCCTTGATGACTCAGTGTGCTCAAGATCAGTTTACAACATCCAGGCTTTTTGGTAGAAGAGGAAAGAGAACAGAAGAGGATCACTCACCTCTTAATGGTCTGGGCCCAGAAATGGACCATATCATTCCCACACTCATTACACTCTGACTGTGGGGGGTGACAAATTCTAATTAGGCCTGAATCATATGTCCCCCCAACTTATCCAGTTCCTACCAGCAGAACATGAAGTAGGCTGTCCACAGAAAAAGCAGCTCTCTTACTAAAACAGAGAAACTCATCATGAGCAAAGTAATTTCAAATGTTCCATACATCTTAAACATTTCCCTTCCATGTTTGTATACAATATCATTTGATTTTCACAACTTGCTAAGGTAAGATGAGTGGGGCAAGTGAAGATGTCTTTCCTAAGGAGTGAAGATTTTGAATCAATTTTGAGTAATATAAAGGAGATTTATATTTTTTTATTTCTTTTTAATTTTTAAATGTTTTATTTTTATTTTTTTTTGAGCGTGAGCAGAGAGAGGAGCAGGGGAGGACAGAGAGAGAATCTCAAGCAGGCTCCACACCCGGGATGGAGCCTGATATGGAGCTCACTCCCATGACCCTTTGCTTATGACCTTAGCCAAAGAGTCAGACACTTGACCGACTAAGGCACCCACATACCCCAAGAGAGATCTATATTTTTTAATTTTTTATTCCAAATACAAGGTTTGGTGTAGTGGTTACAAAGTCCTACTTCCTGGGTTCAAAGTCAGGATCCTCCGTATCTTTCTTGTGTAAATTTATTTATGTATTTATTTAGTTTGTATTTGAGAGAGAGAGAGAGCGAGCATGAGGAGGGAAATGGGGAGGAGCAGAGGGGGAAGAAGAAGTAGGCTCCCCACTGAGCAGGGAGCCCAATGCAGGGCTCAATCCCAGGATCCTCAGATCATGACCTGAGCCTACAGCAGCCACTTAACTAACTTAGCCACCCAGGCACACTTGTGTAACTTCTTAACTATGCAACCTCAGACAAGCTAGCCTCTTTATGCATCAGTTTCTTCTACCATAAAATGGAGAAGATGATAGTCACTACTTAATCAGTTTGTTCTGAAGAATAAATAAGCTAATATGCATAAATTGCTTTGAAGCATATCTGGCACATAGTGAATGCTCAGTGAATGTTATAATAATAATAACAGCTACTAGAATTATTATTCTCTTACCCAAGTACATGTTTTATAGGTGGGAGCAGTTTGGGGCTCTTGAAAGCTCTTGATAAATGTTAGATCTCAAGGATAAAAAAAAAATACCTAGAAAACTTACAGTATTATTTATTTAATTTCATGCCTTCTGCACTTGCTTTGCCTCCTGATGGTATTTCTATTTGTTTTCACAGAAGTCAATATTTTCCTGTTTCTCCTTTTGAAATAGATTTTTATGTGGGGCATATAAACAGTATCTGAAACAAGTGAAATTAAATTCTCCCAAGTGTAAGATCAAAATAGAAAAGTATGAGCCTAAAACCATGGTTCACAGGAAGGTTGTAAAGGCCAGTAATTCTGCTTACAGAGAACCCAAAAATAAGTGCAGGAAGGGGGCTATGTCTGATAACTAAAGATTTTGCGGTAAGGATCTAAGGCAAGGGGTCAAATTCATACAGACAAAAACAGTATTTGGCTCAACGTTTTTGATCAAGGAAGAGCTTCATTTGGTTTCGTATTAGCTTATTCACACTTCTCCGTGCTGTTTTCTCAATCAATCCTCGAGCGACTTGATACACCATGTCTAATTCTTCATAAATCAGCTAAACTTTAGAGTGATATTGACAGGAGCTTTGCTGACTCCATTGTTTCCTGTCAAGAGTTTTATTCGGCTTCAAAACAATTTGCCGTGAACGCCCTTGTTTGCTTGCCACACTGGTCTTTGTTTGGACTGAAAACTTTGATTTATAACTGTATATAATTGATGGCTGTGGGGTAGGGGGACTATAGCTCATGCTCCTCCTCTTTTAATCTAGCTTTGCCTAGAAATCCATGTTGTAGAGCATTCTCAAGGGAACCAGGCTGGGAAATTTTCCATATACCCAATGGGAGGCCATTAATCATGGGGAGGAGTGTGTTTGTGAAAGTAAAGAAAACAAAAGTCAGACCACCTCAAGATGGCTTATCAAAAGAATAGATGTTAAAGCTAATGTATTCATTGTGGGGTATTTATAAAGAAAAGCCGAGCTATTTGGTGAACCTGATATATTTGCAACTCCAAAAGTGAAATTTGACATTAGTACTTCAAATTATTAATATTGAAAAGCCAGTCCAAGGTCCCCGAGTTGTCGCTCAGTCGTTGACTGGGGAGAAGTTGAAAGCTCTTTTTAAATGGCACAAGTCTCTCTCTCTCTCTTTTTAAATAATGGGGGGGGAAAAAAGGAAAAGGAAAATACGGAATTTTGCTTGGCAGTTGCATTACAGTGTGGCTTGGGGTCCCTGTTATCATAGTATTTGCTGAATTTAAGGCTCTGTTCTCTCCTCACTCTGCCCCCTTTAAGTTTTACTAATTCGAAAAGAGTCTGTGAAACTTTCTAAGTTGTACATTTCTTTAGAGTGTGAAGATTGATATGAAGTTTCTGAAAGCATCGAGAGATTCTTCTCAAGGGTCAGAAAGAATTGAGTAAGCCAGTGTTATTTCTTTAATATTCATCATGAAGCTATCAGACACAATCATTTATTTGTGGTTTGTTTTGTTCCTCCCTAAAAATTGTCTTGCCCAGTAAAGATACTTCACGATATTTCAATAGCCTATTTAGGAAAAGAAATTACACATGTATTCTTGCCAAATGAGTCATAATGCCAAGATTAGAGTAATAGATCCCTAGATACAGTAAATTTTAGGTGGTTTGGTTACACAAAGTATTTTAGTGATGGAGAATGTTGATCCAGTTGGAATAAACAAAGGAAGTAACAAAATCAAAGAGAGTTAGAAGCACTGATGAGGGGACTGGATCATATCCCACAAAAATATCCCAAATTATGACAAGAACTATGTTGAGATATTGCTTAATGTCAGGTCACTTTATTTACTAACTAAACCGTTTTTATCATTAAAGTGGCATTTACAGAGGTCTAAGGCAGTAAGGATGGAGTTTCTTTTTTTCACGCACCTCTTAATCTAGGCTTTATTTGAAGTTATCTGTTGTATTTTGCATTGTTTTGTTTCAGAGAGATTCTGCTATAGCCAGTGTCTCCCTGGAAGAGAAGCCAAGAATCTTTTCAGGTTATTTCTTCCTCTTTAAAGGATTTTGAACTGATAAATAGTTCCCATGTGAAGGATGCTAAAGTCAAAATGGAAATAGTGCTTTTCATAGATTCTATCCCTTGTTATATCAGAATCCTTTGAAATTAGGAGAAAGACTTTTCCCAGATGTTGGTACATTAGCACTCAGAGTTGCCACTTAATGACACAAGAATCAATGGGCCTTAGAGAACAATTCCTTAACATTGACCTCATGTAGGGTGGAACTTCAATCCAGGACCATGGATGTGGCCATCAGAAAAATATTCATTAACCAAATGACAGAAGGCAGTAATTAAAATCCATAGTTAATCTGAATGAAAGCACAAAATAACACAGACAGAGGACAACTTTGAAGAATTAAAAATCCATTTCCTCGAAAGGGGCAAGAGACAAGCTCTAAGCCACCTTGTCATCACAAAGAGTTAGATACCTTTGTACATCATCAGAGAGCTTTGTTCAAAATAACCCCTGTCAAGAGGAGACGCATGTGCGGGAGCATGGTTTTTTGTTGGTTTTGTTTTGTTTTGGGGGTTTCTTGGGTTTTTTTTTTTTTTAGTTCTTTCATGAGAAAAATGAATATTTGAGGAAAGGCTCTATTATGGGATATTTTTAAGCCTCTCCAAACTTCTGATATTTGTTCTGTGTTCCAACAGCTCTGCATTTCAAAACCAATATTTGTTTTGCATGAGTGTTCCAATCTTATGAAATATTTTACTACCTATGTTCCAGGTGTAACCTCCCTCCCTTACAAAAAAAATAAGAATAAAAAAATCTCCTGTCGCTATACTCACAATCCCCTGTGCTCTTAAGACGTTAAAGCTTCAGAACTAAATCTCATTCTGGACATTTCCCATTGAACCACCTTCCTGTTGTCTGATGCTGTCCTTTAATGTGGATGTTGTTGCCTTGGGGGACAAGATTTTTTATTAGACTTCCAGGATATGGCCCCTTTTAATAGACAGTTGATGACTCTCCTCTCACTTCCTGGATAAACGGTTCAGATGAGGCAAAAGATAAAAATTCATGTCCTGGTACTAAAGAGACAAAAATGCCCCCCCCCAAAAGAAAGGATTATGTTTTAACCCAAAGCAGAGAAGACTTTCAGAAATAGCCCATGTGCCCTTACATAAATAATTGCTGTACGGTGATCATAACAGGCTCTCTTGTTCAAACTCACACTCTATTTTTCACGTGGGGGAAGAGATGGTTCCCTTCAAGAATGTTTAAAATAATCCATGATCTCAAAAGTACTAGATACATATTACTAAAATAAAATATGAAGGCCGTTGGCTGTGTGCCACAAAAGCTGAGCTCCGTTAAAGGACATAATGAACAGTCGTGGCTTTGCGTGCAATTATTTAATTGGGGAATAGATTTTTCTATCGCTGTCCCTGGCAGTAGCAGCCATTTGATCCCGAGGCTTGGATTAAATGTTTCATCAGTAGTGCCTATTTAAGGATCTTTATGGAACAACAAGTCAGTCCCCTGGGCGAGCCCATGTCAACTGCAATAAAGAGATCGGCACAAGTGAGGGAGAGAGATTTTTTTGCAACGTGTACAGAGAATTGAACGTGTGCTGAGTGATTTGGATGCTTTCCGAGGTTTGAGGGTACACAGTCTCCTGATAGCAAAGGTTGGAAGCTGAACTCACTTGTCCATGGGATTATATGGTGTCCTTAGGAAAATGAATCCTCCAGCTACCACCCTCTTTCTAAGCACAGGTGAGTCCTGGCAAACAGGAACATGGCATAAAAACTGGGACTTGCCTTTCTTTTTCAGGAAATCTCTGCTTCTATACCTGAAATTGGACAGCTCATTGCTTTATGCCTTCTACAGAAGCCACCATCTGTTTCTCAAGGGCTAGATATAAATTTTAGAGGTTTGAACAATTATCTTTTAGTTTGGTTAGTTATTTGCCCACTTACTCTCTGAGTGGCCATAGACATAAATGCACACAGACAAGGACTGGATTATTTGTGGAGTGGGCACTGGTCACATTTAAACAGTTGAAATGTTTAAAAGCATTTTAATATTGAAACGTTTAAAAGCATTCTGAAAATTAAAATCTGAGCATCTTTTTTTTTTTTTTAAAGGCAGATGTGCTGTTGCTACCATCAATAACCCTGAAAAAGGGTTTCATCTGGGGTTGATTTCTCCCTCTTGATGGTGTGATCATCTTGATTTGGTCTGTGTATCCTGCAAGTTAGCTCAAAATTGATAAAAATGCATCCTGTGATATGGTTGAGTCACAAGATGTTGTATGGGGATTTATTTTCAGAATCTGGGGATGTGTCTGGGCGTGCTGTTTCATTCAAATCAAGAGACCAATTGCTGTACAGTGTTCTTTTATAGACTTCTAGTATTTGGGTAATTGAATGGCTACGCTTTGCCTCACTATAGCTTAAAAGGCATCTTTCCGATGGGGAGGGGGGCAGGGGTGAAACAAGTGCTTTTCCAGCCAGGCTCCAGGAATCTGCTGACGAGGCACTTAGGAGACATTGAGGCGGTCCCGTCAGTTGCTTAGAAAAGTTCACAAAATCTTTCCCATCTGTGAAGTGACGGGGGGAAAAGTACCCAACCAAAAAGGATGCAAACTATTGTGCTGTTTGATCTCACTCGAGAACAGGAGGGCAAAGAAATGCTCCAAAATGCCCTTTTCTCTCCATTTCATGTAGGACTTTTTGTTTGTTCAAGATCTTCAGAAAAATAAATGAGGTTGCACCCTGAATGAGGCGTCTGTGTCTTAATTTGCAGGCAGGCATTCCTTCAGATTTAAGGGGGAAAAAATGAAGTGAAAACGAGTGTGTCTCACTTTAATTCTTGCTGCTGTTTCTAACAGCCTCTGTCCCAGTGTGCAGAGAAGGGATGCAGTCAGCTTCGCCTGCCGCCATCCCGTCCCCACACCACTGAAGGCAGTCTGTGGCCTGGAGACGGTGATCTGGGACTCAGATTACCTCCTTGCTCCTTTTATTTTTTCCCAGAAAAGAATGTAAGACAACATTTACAGTTGTGCAGAAGCTTTGTGTATACCTTATTTATGATAAACTATGCGTCTGAGAAGTATGTCGTCCTGCTATGGAATTGCTGTTGGCTATTGGAATAGTTTAACACTGAATACATTCCCAGACAGTAATGTCACCTAATGTGAGTTCTAGGTGTGAGGGAGGATACTCGATGCAAGTGTCATTTTTCCTCGTGCCCTTAGTCTATCTCTAATGGTACCTTAGGGAGGAGAGAGGCCTGAGGCCACAGCTCAGGATGACTAAGGCATTCCGTACAGCATTGCAGAGATGTGGGAGCAGGGGGATGTTCACGTCCAGTGTTCTAACGGCCATGTTCAAGTGAATGGTGTTCCATGCTAAATTGGTACACAAGTGTTGCTTGCCATGGTATTGACTCTGGATTAGTCTCGTGTTTTGGGGGCCCCTTGCTCTGATACATGTAGGTGGTAAACCAGAATGCTCTCACTCGTAGCAGACATGTTATCCTTCATGATTTTGGTACCTTCTCCACTGGAAGATTAGCTTTAAGTTGTTTCATTTTTAGTTACGGGATCTAGCACTGCTTAAAACTGATTTTTTTCTTCTTTCGTACCAGGGTCTGGGTCGGGATGGATTTCTATTTGTTTTTACTTTAATTTTTATTGATCAAAGTAAGGAGGGCTATGTCTCAAGAACCCCTTGGGAACCTGGAGTTTGTAAATCATCACCACAGTGTTATCTAGAATAAAATACAAGGATTCTTCCCGTGACTCACATTATGCTAGGGTTGAAATATATCTAGAGTCCCTTCCTCTTCCTTGCTAATGCAGAATGAATTGTCCGTATGTTTCACTTATCACGTGCCTGCTTGTGTGCCTCTGGTGGGAGTGCAGAGATGTTTAGGATAGCATTTTGCAAGCACTGGTATGCATTTAAATCCCTTGGGGGTCAGGGTGGAGTGGGGGCTTGTTAAAATGGAGACTGACTCTGACGTAGAAAGTCTGAGGAGAGCCCTGGGATTCTCCAGTCCTAAAAGGTACCCAAATGATGTCAGTCCTCCTGGTCTGTGGGCATCAAGGGTGTAGGATACCCTCTATGAACTTGCAACATACCAGGTTTCATGTGACCTTGTACAAATGACAGGACAAACTGTGTGAGGAGGAGACCATTAGCTAATGTTGGTCACCTCTTGCTTGCAAGTCATGGGCTATGCTGATGAATCAGGGTGTGGTCCCTGGTGTTTTTGATAGCTTCTTTCTACTTTGAGGGCAGGCATATAAACCACTGGTTTCATCAGACGGTGACAGGTAGAGCTCCCTACCAAGATGGCAGTGGCACCAAGGGAAGGGAGCAGCTTTGCATGTGTGGGTTATGGAAGCATCACCAAAGTGATACTTATTCATCTGGATCTTGAAGGGGGAGAAGATTCTAAACTGATGACATGGGAAAGTGCCTGTTTAAAGTTAAAGAAGCAAAGTCTTTTTGAGAGTGTTCACAATTCCTGGCACAAGGACTGCATGTATAAGGAAATGCATATATCAGGAAATGTCGTTCATGTTTACTAAGAAAATGTATATGCTATGGGCATCCGGGTGGCACAGTTGGGTAAGAGCCAGACTCTTGGCTTTTGGCTCAGGTCATGAGATTAAGCCTCACATCAGGCTCTGTGCTTAGCAGGGAGTCTGCTTAAGGCTCTTTCTCCCTCTGTCCTTCCCCAACCTTGTCTCTCTAAAATAAATAAGTCTTTTAAAAAGAAAAGAAAATGTATATGCTAGGCATCTCAAGTTTATTAGTCCTAGTCTTATAAAAAAAAAAAAACAAAACCTGAAAAAAGTAATATTTTTCCCATTTTGCAGATAAACTGAGATTCAGGGAAATTATGGAACTCTTAGGCAGATGTACAGTTTGTCAGGGGCCAGGCTGGATTTGAAACCCTAATCTCGACAACAGCAAAGCTCTGGCTATATCCTCTCCATCAAGCTTGGGGAAGTCAGCAGAGGCCAGATCACGAAGAGCCTTATCAACTAAGGAGCCTTACCAACCTAAGGAGGCTAAACTGGACCCTATGAATGATGGGAAACCTTGGAAGACTTCTAAGTAGAGAGATAGCATTTGGATTGTTGAAGAAGTATTCAATTACGCCATGTAGTAGTAATTTAAGATGGGCATTGTGGAAAGTGATGAGAAATTGATGACCGTTAAGCACCCAAAATTATCAACCCAGAGGTTCTCTAGAAAAACAGAAACCGAGAAATTCAAGGAGCTTGCAGTCTAGTCCAGCGGAAGAACTTGTATACACCAAATAGAAGACAAGATTCAAGATCTGAAGGTACCTTCAAGTTCAGATTACCTACCAGTACATAGGGTGTCTGAAGAACAAGCCACTTTGTAAATGAGTCCTGTGCAGGTGGAGGAGGAAAAAGTGTGGAGCTCCCTAATTCTAAGGAAGCTGCTGCCTCAAGACCCAGTCACTGAGTTATTTAAACTGAGTTGAATCTTCACACACCCACAATGGTCTCCTGTCCCCTTATGTGATGTCTCTCTGATGCTATTTTTCAGCTTTTCCACTATTTGCTTCACTGACTTCTGTTCGAATGTCTACCCAAAAGGAGGCCTTCACCACATCCAGGGATCATGGCATGTGTAATATATACACCCGTCAAATATGCCCTAGCAGTCGTTCTCCAGTATGTTCTGGGCAAAGAGCAAAATTGCTCTGGAGGAACCCCATGAGGAAGGAAATGACATTGTGGTTTTACAAAGGAGGAAAGTGCAGCACAGAGCAGCTCAATGAACTTGCTCAGGTTGCAGAGCTAGGCAGAAGCAGGGTGCTGACCTGGGTCTTCCCACTGGCAAAGCCTTTGCATCTCACCCTAGGCAGCACCACCTTCCTTGCTATGCCTTTCATCTGGAGGCCCCTTCCTAATTTTCAAAACCATTTTGCTGGTTTGATGTATTTTTCTTGCTACTGGTGCTTGAGAGGCAAGTAAAGGGGTGGTCACCTCTTTGACAGATGAGAGAGAGAGACTAGATAAGTAGGAGGGTCCCAAGGTCATGATTAATAAGGGGTGTTCTTCCTCCTCTTCCTCCCCCTGGGCTTTGGTCTAATGCCCTTTCTCTTTGGGTCTCATCCCAAGGTTCAGTGGGGTTTTTTTTGTTTTGTTTTGTTTTTAAAGATTTTATTTATTTATTTGACAGAGAGAAATCACAAGTAGTCGGAGAGGCAGGCAGAGAGAGAGAGAGGGAAGCAGGCTCCCCGCTGAGCAGAGAGCCCGATGCAGGACTCGATCCCAGGACCCTGAGATCATGACCCGAGCCAAAGGCAGTGGCTTAACCCACTGAGCCACCCAGGCGCCCCAGTTCAGTGGTTCTTAAATGTGGCTGTATTTTGTGATCACCTGGAGATCTTTGAAAATACAGATGCCTGGGCTTGAAAACTGTGAATGCCTGCACACACATTCTGATTCACTTGGTATAAGATGCATTGGGATTGTCAAAGTTGTTGAGGTGATTCTGAGATGCAGCAGAATTTGGGAACCCCTGCCCTATCTTTTGAGATAGTCACTTTGGGATTGGTTAAAAGCAGTGATTTTGAGAGCACGGTTCCTGGACCAGTAGCATCGGTACCAAGTGGGAACTTAGAAATGCAGATTTTGGGATTCCACGCCAGACATATATATCAGAAATCCTGAGGGTGGAGTCCAGAAATCTGTGTTTTTAACAAGCTTTTTGAGTGATTCCAATGCAAGCCAAAGCCCTTGGCCATACTTCTTCCCAACAGGTTTATGATGTGGAACATGGGTGACCAGCTGTCTGCTATTTTTACTGAGGCCAGAGCTCAGGGGAAATATATTTAAACCCAAATGACAGTACAAGGCATTCAGATTTGTATTAAAGATGGATATCCTGGTAGTGTAGGTTGCCAACTGCAGGAATAAAAAACTGAGGGAGGATTCTGGAATCTTTCTGGGGGTGGCCGGAGTACTGTACCATCAAAAAGCAAAAAAGGAAAAGGAAGAAATTGGCCTCTGGAGAAAAAAAAAGAAAGCGGTAAGTATTGTCATCTGACTTCACTTTAGTCATTTACAGCCCTTCCTTCCTGCACTTTGAAGTTCATGGTGATGTCTTAACTGGCACCTCTTGTTTTCTCCTGAAAATCTCAATGCAGTTGAGACCTCTGTCTTCCAGATAGTTGCGTGCTTATGGCAGAAAAGCAGGCATTCACTGTCTGAGAAGTGAAGGGCTGAGTTATAGATGGCAAAGTGGCTTTCCCCCTGCCCATTACTGGGCCACTAATTGGCATCATTTCCCTACTACCGCAATTTTTTTTTCAACATTGTAATTTTAAGTAATTCAGTATATTAGCCAATTTCCCTAATGTCCTTTGTTGCGTGTTCATTCAATGTGGCTGGTTTTTGTCATATTTTTCCAAGTGTCCCCCACTGGAGATCACTCGATAGCTGCTTGGGTTAGGCTAGATGGGTTCTTATGACAATGTCTGTGAAAGAAGTAAGGGGAAGGTGTTAATGGGATATAAATTGTTTAAACTGTGAATTTGTATGACGTTCCCCCAGGAGGGGGTGGGGAAAAGGAGCTAGCTATTTATGCAAGGTTGGATACCATTGTAGAAATTGTGGGAAGAGTTGGGAGAAATTGTATCTAAATCAATAATTTTTAATACAGACTCAAAAAACCCAGCCATTTGACTTAAGTCCTTAGTCACCAATCCTACAATGCTTTATAATATATGCCAAATGTTCCCCTATAACTTAGTAAATTTTTTATTATTTTTCGTTGTACCTTTCTCAACCAATAAGTGACTTCAAGTTTTGACTTTGGCATCACTTGACTTGTTCTGTTTTCATCCTGCTGTGAGGAACCTGTGTTTAAAATGTCGTGAAAATGCTAGGGAGAGGAGACAAGAAAGGGAGGGAAAGAGGACAGCTTAGCTGCTCTTACCTGGGTTAGGTGGGTGTTTCACCTCCTAGTATCCTCCAAGTATCTCAAGATGATTAATCCGGGGGTGGACCCTGCATATTAATCACCCATCAGCTGAGAGGCTCCTGGGAAGACTAATCTATTCATAGACAAAACCTTGTCAAAAAGAGAATAGGCCCCTCGGTAGAAAAATGGTACCTACTTCATCGTCGAAGATGATATAGGATATGAAATGATGTTTCATCATAAGCTACCTGAAACCTCTCAGGGGCTTCCCCAGCCTGCGGGAATGAACAAGAAGGGACAGATAAACCTTTATTAATAGCATTAAGAATCAAATAAGCATCTCAACACATCCTAATACCTTGCCTCATGGTTTGTTTCTTCTAGCTCTTTGTAGTGATCAAGCTAAAAGGGTACAAGTGATTTGAAAGGTAGAGCTAGAGCAGCTGGTGACAGCGTAGTCAAGATTCTGTCCATCATGTTGTCATTTTTGTACCATAACTCAGAGACCCACTGGAAATAGAAAGACACATGGCTTGATAGATAATAAACTGAAACTCTTCATAGACATAAACCAAAGACCATTCAGTGACCGCACCCAACAATTTAAAGCAGAAAGACTGGAAGAGAAGCTAAAAAGGGAAGAACAAGAAGTAGCATAAGTTAAAATAGAAATCAAGCCAAATATATCCCCAGGTACTAAAAAAGAGTAACATGAAAACATTTAGAGTGTTACTTAAATGTTTTTATAACATAGTACCACAGCTTTGTTGGGGGAGGGAGGGAATCAATTTCACTAAAATTGCATATGAAAATGTCTTCAATCAAAATACTTTTTTAAAAAAATTTTATTTATTTCACAGAGAGAGAGAGAGATCACAAGTAGGCAGAGACAGAGGCAGAGAAAGAGGGTGAAGCAGGCTCCCTGCTGAGCAGAGAGCCCAATTTGGGGCTCCATCCCAGGACCCTGGGACCATGACCTGAGCTGAAGGCAGAGGCTTAACCCACTGAGCCACCCAGGTGACCGTCAAAATACTTTTCAACTGTGTAATGAAAAATAAGCTCCTTCAGGGACAACAGTGTCACTGGGAAAGTGATGGTAGACCATGGGTCTACCATCCAGGTCCCATGGTAGACTATGGTTGCCATCCCATCCAGGTCCCAACTCCAGTTGTGCTCTTCACTGCTCTCACCTCTTTAGGCTCGGTTTCATAACTATGTCCCTGGTCATAGGTGATTCCCCTTCTAGGAAATGTAATTTTCACCTCCCTTTATGCTCAATCAAATCTGACCCCTATTTATGAATTCAGTAATTCAACTCATGAATCCCTAACATGTACTGCACCAACAGGGGCTAGACTCAAAGAGGAAACCCAACAGTTCCTGCCCTTGAGTTGCTCATTGTCCTTTGGAGATTCAGACGTGGAATTAACCAGACCACGGTGCCAGGTGATAAGCACTGTCAGTTTTTGTTGGCTGGTTTTAGTTTTAATAAGTATAATATAAATGCTGAACAGTGTGCACATAAGACTGTGAACTTCCACAAGGTGCAATGGGAACACCATAGAGGCAGCCTCTGACAGTGCCTGAGGATTCTGTGGAGCCTTCCCACAGGAGGTAAAGCTGGAAGTGAGATCTGCAGAGAGAGTAGTTAGAGGCAGGCGCAGGTGGGTAGGGAAAGAAAGGGTGGGTATTCCAGGTCAGGAATTCTTCCAGCCCACCTCCTTCAGAAAGATTTCTGTTACTGCTCTAGCTCTCACTGACCAACTTCTTGTCACCACAACTAGGCACCCAAATGAAAGCACTTCAGTGAGAGATTGGAGACTTCTGGCATACAGTATCTCCCAGGCTCATTTTTCTCCATGTTTGTCTTATTCAACAACACATGTAGTTAGGGATACAGAATGAGTTAGGGGAATTCTTACCTGTATAACCTTGGGTAAAGGATTCTACCTAGTATACGTTCAGTTTCTTCATTGTGAAGGATTGTTGGGAAAAGATGGACCACAATCAGGATTGGCAAACAACGCATGTGGGGGCAAGTCTGGCCTGCAGATTTCTTTTCATGAATAAAGTTTTATTGGAACACAGCTGTGGTCATGTATTTGCACATTGTGGAGGATTTTGTGCCACCATGGGAAAGTTGAGTAGCTGGAATAGAGACTGTCTGGCCCACAAAGCTTAAAATATTTACTGTCTTATCCTTTGCAGAAAAGCTTGGTGACCACTGACCTATGCTTATGTGGCAGCCTATGTTTGTCTTGGTGGTCGTTGTTAGTTTTGGGGAAATCTAATTTTTAATGCTTCCTTTTTCAATTGTATCCTCCTCTTCCCCAGCATCCAGCTTAAATGATAAGTACTCATCATTTTATTAGGCTTACTGTTTAAGGAATTTTTAGAAATGCTCTCTCTGAGATGTTTAAGATACTACATCCCTGTGGCACACCTGCTTTGAGTGGCTTGCATGTCAGCCCCATGAAAGAAGGAATTGTTGGTCCTTTCACTGCTGCAACCACCATGTTTGGTTATGTGTCTAGCACAGAGAAGGCATGCAAGAATGACTCTTTGGGGGTGAAGTGAATAAGTAGCCATACCTGGAGCTAGTGAGTATAAAAAGAAAAATGGTAGCAGAAGAGGCAAACACTCCTTAGAGACAGTTCAGTTGTTAGGTGCTCCAAGGAAAATTGTCCCTACCCTGCTCACTTTTTCTGTGCCCTTGACCAAAGTCCAATGTTAACCTGTCCATCCCTGTTTCAGAGGAGACATGGACCTATTGCAGATAGTGAATTGTTTTTTTAATTTTTTTAATTTTTTTTTTTTAATTTGACAGAGATCACAAGTAGGCAGAGAGGCAGGCAGAGAGAGAGAAGGAAGCAGGCTCCCTGCTGACTTCTGAGCAGAGAGCTTGATTTGGGGCTCAATCCCAGGACCCTGGGATCATGACCTGAGCCGAAGACAGAGGCTTTAACCCACTGAGCCACCCAGGCGCCCCAATTTTTTTTTTAATGTGGCATTGAGTAAAGAGGAAGGCAAGAACAGCCTTGAAAGGAAAAATATAGTAATACAACAGAATATGAACATGCTGAGTGAAGTATTTAATTTATAATGTCTTAGAAAAGAAAAACTTACCAGGGAAAAAGTTCATCTGAAAAATACCAAGATTAAGATGCATATGTATCATTGAATCAAATTATATCTTCTAAGATATTATTATTATATTAACATTTTTCCATTACTGTCAATTTTCCTCTCTTTCATGAGTGTTTTCAGAATTAAAACACACACACACACACAGACACATATACACGCACGAAGGCTCTCGTTATACAGCAGAGGATGGCTAAACATTGTGATAAGATTTTGTTGATGTCTGTCTGTCCATGGAAGACCACTGTCCATGGAGTCGTACATTTGGCCTTTGCTGCCTTCGTTTCAGTTCTCTAGGTCTTAGTGATCATCGGCAGACCTGAACATGGTGTTTCTCAGAAATACTTGAGGAGAGAGCTTGATATACTTCCAAACTCCATTGACTTTTCCTTTTTTTAATCTAGTCCCCAGACTCAGAGAAGCAGGAAAGCTGCAGGAAGACATTACAGGCTGTTTGTGAACACTTTTCTGAATGGACCACCCTGGCTCCTTGGCCTTTAGTCTTCATTCAGTATAAAATATCATTTCCTGGTTTTACCCAGCCTTTTCCTACTAAACAAAAGCAGTATCTGCTTTGCCTTTTCCACCCCGCAAAACATCTGGCTCACCTTTCTAGAGGATGGAAGGTGACAGGGTGTTCATTCGTTCACTCCTTCCACCAGCAAATGATTACCCAGTATTTCCTGTGTTCCAGAGAATATACTGACAATCAAGACAAACAATGTTTCAGTTTTTACAACATTTATATTTGAGGGGGTGGGAAGCAAGCCAGCAATAATGGAATAAAGAGCAAGTAAAGGAAATAATCATAAGTAATGTGAAGAGAATTTAGATGTGGCAGTACTTGATTGGAGAAACCAATGTAGGTACCGTGGAAGCTGTGATTTATTAAAAAAAAAAAAAAAGGAGCCGGACTCTCCCAAGATCATGGAAAAGAGTGTGATGCATAGAAGACCAGCTGAGGTGGACATGTCCTTAGATTGTTAACAACAACAATAAAAAAAATTTCTGAAGGTGAATTGTTTAGGGAAAGCAGAGAAGAATTTAACTCAGGATACTAAAGGCTGAAGGCCAATCAGGCATCTGATTCTGAAGAACTCATATATCTGCCAGTAGCTTGACCAACTCCGTTGGTTTTTTAATGTTTCTACTGGACAGAAGGAGGACTGTTCAACATGATATTTATGTGCCAGCAAGGAAAGGTAACTCAGTTCTTTATTGTCTTTCTAATCCAATTCCAATTCCAGGTAAACTTAGAGCAGAGGTAAATTTTGGGATTGGATTTGAAGGGGTCCCTAGAAGTACTCATCCTGAGATTACTGTTTCAATAAAACTTGGAGATTCTGGCATTGGCAAGGACGACTCACAGGCCACTGGATATCACTACATAAGCCATCTTTTACATGCTGCATGAGGTGGGCAGTGGCAAGTGGAAAATCTTGGACCAGTACACTCAGCTTGAGGTTTAGCTAACCACAGCCTCTTCTTGGCTCTTAGCCACACACCCAGAGCTGAGGCACAGATCATGCTATTGGATCAGAAAGCTAACAGTGTAGTCAACATGCTTTATATAAAGCACATTTAAGGGGGGTAGGCAGAGGTGATCATTGGATTTATTTGGCAGAAGGTCATCTCTGGAATTCCATGATGTCATCTGTGGATTTTCTTATTACTGTAGGTCTATGGTCTGTATTGAAGGGTCAGTGGAGGTCAAGTTCAACTGGAAGGTGATGGGAGTCTTTGGTGGTTGAAGATTTCCTTTCATGACATTTGCAATCTCAGGAAAGATGCTCGGTGGCCTCTACTATATCTGGGCCTTTGAGAATTGCACAGTCTTTCTGGGAACCAGGAAGAGCAGCAAATGCACATGAAAAAGAAAAAAGTTAAAAACATATATAATGAAACGTGAAAGCCTCCTTCCCTTGTTTTCATACCTAATCATAACCACCTGCCATTTTCTATACAAATATGTGTAAGGGGGAAATTGGCTTACCTAAAATATCAGTATATCCTTAGAAATTGTAAAGATAATATATGTGTGTTTTTTATGTTTGTTATACTACAAATTGTTTATTTCACTTACATATTTATTTTGGAGACTTTTCCATGTCATTACATTCAGGTCTACCTCATTTCCATTTTTTTTTTTTATTAAAAGCATTTTATCATTTTGTGTACTTACACCAAAATTTATTTAACCAGTCTCTTACTAATAAGCCTTTTTCTTTTTTATATTGTTATGTAATACTCAATATGACACACACCTGACATACTCTTTTGACTCTACAGGGTACTTTGTAGTAGAGTTGCTGGGTGAAAGTACATATGCAATTTAAATTCTCCAAGAAAATTGCAAATCGCCTCTCAAAAAGTTTATGCCAATATACATTCCCACCGATGGTGTACAAAGGTCTCTGCTTCCCTATATCCTCTTCTACTCTAGGTACCTTATTAAATTTTTAGTTTGTGACTGCTCTATTAGGTGAAAACCTGTGTCTTCTTGTTTTGATTTTCTTCTTAAAATAATTCAAATAAAAGGGTAAACACTCAACAAGACATACAGTTTGAAAGCAAGGTCTGTTAGGAGATTGGTATGTGTCTGTGTCGTTTTTTATCTAACACTCCTGGGGCCAGAGTTATTTCAAAATTCAAGATTTTTCAGATTTGGGAAGGTATTATGTACAGATGCCATGCATCAGTAGCACTCCCAACCCAGTCTGGGCCAGCACTCTCTAAGCCCAGCGTCCCTTTCACAGCAAATTATATCCATTTCCCCATAAAGTGGACCAAGTAAAGACAATAAATAACCTCACATCAGGTTAGGCAAGGCTTTTGCCATAAAATAAGTTTGGATCAGGTAAGAGGGCGCCTCCAAATGAGTGACGAAAAAGAAATTTGAGGATTCAGAGCAATTTGGATTTCATAACTGTCATCAAGATACCATGAGCTCATGTAAACAACCACTTCACAGATAGAGAAGGAAGGAGCCCAAGCAGGATGAAGAGACCTCACAGAGATGAGAGCAGGCCAAGGGTACTGAAACCACGCACATGTGGCTCAAAGGAACCACCAGTGGGGTCTGATTGTTTTCCCTTCCTTTCCTAGTTTCCTTCAAAGGCAGGAGTGCCTGTGCACCGTGGGCCAGTGGCGGATCTCATTGTTGCTAATGAAGCCATACGAGGACCTCTGCTGAGACCAGGTGAGTAAATGAGAACTCTACAAAGCCTCAGATGCCATGGGCACCATCAGAAGTGTCAGGGAAGATGACCTGCTCCTTGTGGTCATTCCAGCATCCAATCTTCCTGCATTGTTTTCTGTAGTGACAGATGAAATGACCCAACATCCATGTCTTGATTTAGACAAAAATCAGGAAAGACGTCAGTAACTCATGGCCATTCCCTGAATTCCTGCTATCTTCAGCAGGCTTTGAAGAAGGATATTAATTCAAGATTAGTTCAAGAGCAAGTAGAATCACAGAAATCATGAAAGATATGCGCTCAGGAGAAACCAAAGGGAAGGACCATGAGCATCAAAAATGGTACAGCTCTGTTTCTAGTTCATCCTCGTTGTACGATGTTCTAGGGATGAAGTAACTTGCCAGGATCACTCAGCTCCATGAATTGAATTTGGCTCCTAGAAAGCAAATCATACCAACCTGATAAAGGCAGCGTCACAGAGAGAAATCTTCTTTCCTGCCACAGTGAGTGGCAAATTTGAAATGTAAACCTGGAACAGCCTACCTTAGCCTTTTTTTTACGAGTTCCGCCTTTCTGCTTCTGATAAACTTTATCTGGTCAGTAAGATCCCTCTTGTGAGTTTATTTTGTTTGCTTGGCAATGACTGTGCAATGAGTTGTATCTGGAAGGTTTCTGAAGCTGAATCCAGGTCACTGAACTCTTGCCACATTCCAAAGGTACAGGAAGGGATGGTGTGGGGGTATAGTGGGGACAAACGTACCATACTTTTGATATCCGTGGACCAGTCATCTTTGAGATCCTTTACTGAATCCAGATTCTGTAAAATATACATCTATTTAAAAATATATCAAAAAGTCTCATTCTGTTTACTCACATTAGTCAGCAGGGAAATGCAAATTAAAATCGTAGTGTGATTATACTGCACACCTACCTGAATGGCTAAGATGAAAACCACAGATAATACCAAGCTTTTGTTAAGGGTATGAAGCAAACAGAACTCCCATACATCACTGGTGGGAATATAAATTGGGATAACCACCTTGGAAAACTCTCAGCATTAACTAAACCAGAACATGCATACATCTCATGACCTCTTGATTCTATAGAGAAGCGTAAATCTAGTAAAAAGCACTGGCATGTGTTCACCAAAACACACGTACACAAAACTCATACTAATACTATTCCTAACAGCTCGAAACTGGAAAATACACAAAGGCCCATTAATATTCGAATGGTTAAATAAACTGGGGGTATACTGGCAACAATGGAATATCATAAACGTCAAGGAGAATAGACAAAGTACAGCTGTATATGACAATATGGACAAAGTTCACGGTTCTAAAAGTACAAACTGATTCCAGTGCGTAGGTACACATATGCGAAAGGAATCCCCAGTGTTCAAAGTTCCGGGAGTAGTTTCCCTGCTGGAGTGGAGGTAATGACTGTAAAGGGAGCTTCTGTTTGTTGGTCTTGTTCTATTTCTTACTCTGAATTGATGGTCCTGTGAGGAGTGAAAATTCATTGAGCTGTATGCGTAGAATCTGTGTACTTTGCTGTAAGTATGTGTAACTGAATAATATGGTAAAATACTGAAAAATTCTTAATGAAGAAAAGAATCGTTCTATTTCTATTCTCTTTCTTCAGCATTTTTGCACTGACGGTAAAATATTTTCATAATTGCATTACTTTCAGGAGGTTAGAGAATTTTTTTTATTTTGGCTCCCTATAGTTTACACCACATACAAATATCCCGAGTCCCCACAGAGAATCTATACATGCTGGACGTTATTCCTCTCCTACCTAATGAGCTTTAGGATGTGCACCCAGGCTTCTCTGAGACCTACTGTAAAAGGAGAAAAAAAAATAAAGACAGTAAAAAGATAGTAAAACAAGTGCTTTGATAGCACTTTTAAAAAATTCATAACTGGTATAAAAAGAAGTGACAGCTGTTTAGTGTGTACATGTGCAGGAGACAAAAAGCAAAACAAAACAAAAGATTTGTGATGCCATGAAGGGTATCAGTCATATGTTTAGCCAAGTAAGACTGCACTGCTTCGGACATGATAGTTTTGGTTCCTTCTTTGTCTTTATGTTGTGAATAATGGATTCAGCGATTTATAGGCCTCCGTACCTTTGGAGGGAGAGGTGGTAAGAACATGCTTACCAAATTTGAGTTCTCCTGAAATTTCAAGGACCTAAGCAGAAGCACTTTCTATTAACTGCCTCACAGTTGGGATTGTTTCCCATCCCAGTGTTTTCACTCGCCAGGCTTTCCGCTCCCCTCCCCAAGAGTTTGGCTGGTCTAAAGCATAAATGCACATTTGGTGGTACAAGCATTGCTATTATAAAGCAAATCATTCCCACTTTATAAAGTCAGTATTGTGAGCAGGTATCTTCCTTTTTTATGCATTATCAGTTTTAACATAATAGGAAAATTAAAGCATGCATTTCCCAACTATAGAAATCAAATGTAATCTAAATGCAAGCCTCAGGTCGATTGCACAGTAATATTTGGTAGTATGGCTATTACTAATCCCAGCAGGAAAGCTGCAGAGATCACTTACACAGTTTACAGTGTATGCCCCTGAATGACAGCAGTGGAAAGATAACCTGAAAATAGGGAACGTGCGCCTAGGCAACAACTTGAGAGAATGAGCTCTTATGATTCACATCAGTAGAAGAGGTGTTTGGCTTCCCATAAAATGGGACTGCATTAAAAAAAAGAAAAAGAAAAATGGACACTGTTCCTGATATTCTTCAGTTTATCAAATCTAACCCCCATCTGAGTTTCCTACAGAATTTACAGTCCCGGTGTTACGAAGGGCGGTTTCTTAGATAAACAAATGTGTGGTCATGTACGGTCATTTAAATTTGTACTGTTCTGTATAATTTCCCAGCTAACTAAAACACAGCCTTTGGGCAGAAGGATTTTCTTTTGTTTTTCTTTTTTCTTTCTTTCTTATGCTGACCGTGTCAGTTGAAAAATATTCACAGGCACCTTGTAACACTTCCCTGCTTTCTTAAACAGAACTTTGGAACATGACTTTTTGATCACTTAACCATCTTTATAAATGCCAACTATTGAAAGGAGCAATTTTACTGTGATTCCTTTGGAAAATTCTGAAGGGTCAGGGGAGCTATAGCCCTACACCAAATGGCCCTACATGCATTCATTCTTCTATGGCTTGTGTATTCCTTCTGCCTCTTGCTTTTCCACTAAGCTATTGGCTGTCCATTTTTGTTTCTATTGGTGATCTTATTTATCTTACAGATAAATCTTTTTTTTTTTAAGATTTTATTTATTTATTTGACAGAAAGCACAAGTAGGCAGGGTGGTAGACAGAGGCAGAGGGAGAAACAGGCTCCCTGCTAAGCAAGAAACCCTATGTGGGTGCCTGATCTTTGGACCCTGGGATCATGACCTGAGCCAAAGGCAGACACTTAATCAATTGATCCACAAGGTGTCCCCAGATAAATCTTTCCCTTTGTTCTCTATTTTTATTCTCTCCTCTAATTTGAACTGTAAGAGAATCGAACTGGGCTCTTTTGTGCCATGTGCAAAGTATAGAGATGTTCTGAGTAAAGGCCTGGCAAGGTATTTTATAAATATATGTAATATGGAGAGACTACACAGTTCCTAACATTTTAATCAAAGCTTAATAAATAATAGGTCCTCTGATTTTTAAAGTCTTGCTAATATAATTATTACAAATCACGTGTATATCAGTTCAGGGTACATTGAGCCATGACAATGAATCCATTCAGACGTGAAATGGCTCAGCCCTATACACAAAGGCCCAAGGTAGGCGTGGAGGTCACCAGTACTTATCCTGCACAAGAGGATTCACCTCTCCAGGCGTCTTCTGAATTGAGTCTCTTCCATCTCCTAATTTTAGATGTTTTTTGAACCCACCTGGAAAAAGAGGAAGAGATAAAGGCACAAGGGTGGGAGGTATTCCGGGCCAGATCAGGAAGTTCCGCATACTGCGCCCACTCACATTTCTATTGGCTGGGACTCAGTCACATGGCCAGGCGTGACTGGAAGAGCACCTGGGTAGTGTAGTCTCGCTCAGGGACGGGGAAGAGGAGGAGAATTTTGATGGATCTCAGTCTCTGCGGCGATGTTTTGTTTTCATGTTTGTGTATAGATCTTATGACATTTTAACAATTATGAAACCATCTTTCTTCCCCGCCATTTTTACTATGTTCAAATTATACAAAGTTTTAAAATTAGAACTATATATGAACTATTGTTTATATATAAACGTTTATACCTATATATAACGTTTTATATAGATAGATAGATAAAGCTTACTTTTAAACTTTGCTAAAACCGGTATTGATGAAAATTAGCTTCACCATGTTAGCAGTATTTCTGCGTCTTCTAATTCAAATATTCTCTACCAGTTTCCAGGTAGCAACGCCATACAAAATTAATCTTTATATGGAAACAGTGAGATATAAAGCAAAGATCTTGAGCCTTGGCGTCATGCAGACCATATTTTGCCCCTGTATTGCTATACACCAATGGGGTCATCTTGAATATGACTCTTCCCTGGTTTGCCTCCCTTCCTTCCAGCCCTACCTCAGCCATGCTCTTCACCCAGGAAGCACCAGTTTCTTTCAAAAGCTTCAGCTGATCGAGTTTGCAGCTTTTCCAGCCCTCCCAGAACAGGTTTCAAAGCCAGCAGCACCTGTCAGGCAGAGTCCTTTCCTTGGAGGTGTAGGTCCTGTCTTTGAGCTTGAAATTGTTCCAAACTCTTCCTTTGTTTCTCCAGCCTGTGAGTGAAAGCTGATTCCTGTAATTATTAACTATAATGCTTCTGTTCCCTTTTTCCATTTTTGGAGAATTTTTAGTTCTACAGTATCTGGTTAAAAATTCTTGACATTAGATCCAGTTAAACTCCCAGTATCATTTCTGTCTCCTGACTGACGCAGAAATTCATGCCAGGACTGGTCCCGGAAACAAAACCCTAAAAATGGGATATAGGGATGACTGTCCTCTTAAATTGACAGTTTATCGTGTCTAGGCTAAATATATGTCAACATGTGTCAGTTTATGGTTTTCATGGTTGCTGCTCCTGTTATGGCCTCAAAAAACAAAACTAGTATATTTATAGTATTCCTTAGTTTTCAAAGGGTATTCGTATGTGTTACTGTATTCAGTCCTTGCCTCGTGTCTCTGAACAACTTTGCAAAAAAGGAGATCTGACTTCTGAGATGTTTGAAATCACTGAGTTGGTAAATGGAAGAGCCAAGGACTCAAAATTAGATATTTCAATGCTTTTTTTTTTTGTCTACACTAACACATTTCTGACTTTTAGAAATGTTTTAAAAGCACCGCCTGCTTCACAATTAAGAGCAAATTGTGTTTTAAATATTAAGATTTCTTCCAATGAGAGAATATAGTGCCTCTTGACATGGCGAAGGGGAAAGATAATCCAATAAATTGGCTTAGTTTAGTCATGTCGCTGAAGCCTTAGACGGCTATAATTATGTCTTGCTCTGGGAGAGAAATCATTTTTGGCTTTTCCCATTGTAAAAGATATTAAGTTTCAAAATCGCAGGAAGAAGTATTATTTTCTATATTGTAACAGTTTAAACTGATCAGGCTTTAGTAGTAAGAATCTGTTCTTAATTACCCAACTCAAATTGAATAACCTCAGCATTGCCCCAGGTACCAAAATCTCTCATCCTCATTTCTCAAGCAAACAATGAGCTACATTATGTGAAAGACACATAAAGCTCCAAGTTTAAGTTTACTTTGACATAAATAGAGTGTGCTTTTACCAATGTGCACGGATTATATACATTTTTATGAGTTTGACAGAAAAGAGACAGTGGAATGGGGAGGTATTTGTAACATCTTGGCTCTTATTCCAGCCTGTTGAGTTTTTCCAAAGCTGGGCAGGATTATTTTCATACCAGTTAAACACTTGTATGGCCATGGCAGCAAGGAAGTCTAGAATTCATAACAAATCCATCTTGTTTTTTCAGATGCAAGTAATCAATCGTAATACTGTTTTGATTTCATTTACTGAGAGATATATTTTTATAAAGCCTTGGGAGGTAAAGTTAGTGGCATAATTTTAGGAAAAGCTTCAATGATATTTGAGTTAAAACTATATTTAATTTTAGTTGTTAAGTGCTAACTGCTATTCTTAAGTTCTCTACCATCTTTTTTAAAATAAAAAATGTATAAAATGTATATGCTTAAGGTGTACAATATCACGATTTTATATACATAGTGAAGATTACTATAGTCAAGCTAATGAACAGATCGTCTTTTCACACAGTTCCTTTGCTGTTGTTGTGAGAGCACCTGAAATCTCATAGCAAATTTCCAGTTATTCAGTATATCCAGTACACTATTAACTATAATCATTATGTTCTACCTTTGATCTGAAGATTTATCACCCCCATAGTGGCCATTTGTACCCTTTGACTAACATCTCCCTCTGTTTCCTCCATCTCCCCACCTCTGGCAGCCACCGTTCTACTCCCTGCTTCTGTGCATATGACTTTTTTAGATTCCAGTTCTAAGTGTGATCACGCAATATTTTTCTTTCTGTGCCTGGCTTATTTCATTTAGAGTGATGCTCCCCAATTTCAGCCATGTTGTTGCAAATGACAGGATCTCCTGTTCTGAAAAAACTGAGTAATTATATGTGTATAATTATGTGGGTATACACACACACACATCAATCTTTTTTTTTTTTTTTTTTTAACTACTCTCCATCAAGGGCACTCAAGTTCTTTCTATATCTTGGCTATTGAGAATAATGGCAATGGACTCAGCAATGAAGATATCTGTTTGAGGTGCTGATTTCATTTCCTTTGAGTATATATCCACAAGAGAGTTTGCTGGATCATATAGTGGCTCTATTTTTAGGTTTTTGAGAACATCCGTACTGTTTTCTATAATGCCTGTACCAATTTATAGTCCTAACAGCAGTGTGCAGGGTTCCCAAAGCTCCACATCCTTGCCAACACCTTTACTTTTTTTAATAATAACCATCTAAACTGATGTCAGGTGACATCCCATTGTGGCTTTGATTTGCATATCCCTGATCACTATTAGTAAATATCTATTTTAACCACCAAAATACTATTGACAGGGGTAGTGTGTTGTGCATGTAGAAATGCTCTCCCCGGGTGCCTGGAAAACTGCTTTCTTATCTTTCTGAAATATCACACCCTTTCCTAGGAATTGTCCAAAAGAGAACTCACGTGTCAATAATATGTATTGCAGTTTGGGCTTCCTAAGTGACATTATCTGTTTCCACCAAATTTTATATTCGTTTTCTGTCCTTTCATTCCAAGAACAAATTAAACCTTTGATTTGGATGTTATTTGACAACACACATCTGCTTTGGTGTGGTTTTCTGGTTTGCAGTATCACATACACACCAATACCAATGCCTTAGTGTTAGACACTAAACTCCTAGGGGGCAGGAGTCTATATTTCCGTTTATAACCTAATTTGTCATTTCACAGATATTAGCCAGCTGTTCAGTGTTTTGGTTGGGATAGTGATTTTAAATAAAAGGGAAAGCAGCCTCTGAGAGAAGTTCTCCCTTATTTAGGCATAGGTGATCTTAAACCAAAATACCTCAATGAGAAGAGCCATGGTTCTGAGTGGAAGTTGGGCATCCTTTTGGTTCCCGTATAGCTAGTAAAAGACTCCACCACAAAGAGGCCACCTGGGGAGCCTTGCTATTTAAATCGTGGTCCACAGGCCATCAGCCTCAGCATCTTTAACCTAGAAGTTTGTTGAAATGCAGATTCTAGGGCCTCTGTTTAGACTTTCTGAAATTTTCTGCATTTATGTGATCACTGGGTGATTTGTATACACTGTAAAGTTTGAAAAATGCTGATGTTAAAAGACATATTGATCTATTTACTAATTTATAATACCAGCATCGAGTAAGTATCCTATTTGAAAACATAATCCATTTGAACTATGACACTACAGTAGTAACAAAATGTCTCAAAAATCATAGAAGATAATTTAAACATATCCTTTAAATTTAAGAGACATTTTCTTATACTAGGTTTTGTTTTTGTTTTTGTTTTGTTTTTAGGGAGACAGGGTGGGGTGTGGAAGAGGAGCAGAGGGAGAGAGGGAAAAGGAATCCCCAGCAGACTCCCACTGAGTGCAGAGCCTGATGCAGGGCTCAATCTCAGGACCCTGAGATCATGATCTGAGCTGAAATCCCTTAGCCAACTGAGGCTCCCAGGTGCCCCGATATATTAGCTCTTCTTTCTGCAGTATGGGGTATTAAAAAGTAGCATTTCCTTATAAAAACTTGTGTTTTTCCAACCCTGGTACATAGGAAATTAATGTTCAATGTACTTTTTTTAAATGCAGAGTCCTATCAGCATCATGATATAAAAATTACAGGGACTGCGAAATCTTCTGTGTTCTTTTCAGCTAGATCCTCAATGTTTTTTTGGTTTTTTTTTTTTTTTTTTCTGAATGTTAGGCTATTTTCTACTTATCTAGTGAATACCTACTTTTTTCTGGTGTTCTGATAGATATGCAGCATCACTAAAAGCCAGTATTTTTTCATGTGGCTTTGTCTTGACTTGCCATTTATTTTAAAACACATCCTGTTATAAAGTGATCTGTCATTTGATTTATTTTTGTTCTGATCTTTTTCTTCTTGTTTCCATTTCTCACTGATAATTTCCTTGCTTTTGCCCCTTTGTATTTGCATTATCTCAACTGACACAGTCTGGTACCAGTGTTTGCAATTAGCTTCTTTCTGCCTTTCCTTCAGGAATTCTTCTTGGACTTGGGTACATTCTGTTCCCAGTTTCTCTCGGGAGACTGATAAGGAAATTAAATTACTGTTGCTGCAATGCATTTCAGCGACACTGTAAATTTCCTAAAAGTCTAAGTTTTCATATCGCGTTTATTTTGACAACCCTAAGACCCCTCCTTTCTTAGTTTAACAATACATGTCCAGTGGAAATATTTTTAGCTTGTTTGTTTTCTTATTTGGAGAATAAAGTCGTCTTTCGAATGTAAGGGCTAAAAAAAGGTAATTACTTTATTTAGTGGAAGGAGAATAACTTGTATTATTATTCTTTTCTATAAAATTTCCTGGTTATAATGGAACTGCCCCTTTATTCTTCAAATATGAGTACTGTTTTTAAGTCCTTAGAAGCTTCCCTGCTAGAAATGGACCCAGGGTTTCACAGGTGTAGTCTTGCCACCCAGCTGGGATGTAGACCATAGATTTAAGAAAGACTTTTTTATTACAGGGTAATAAGTAGAGCTCTGGCTAGAAAGTTCCCCAGCAACAAGTAATGGCCACCAAGCAGAAAGAAAGGACCCTGAGTGGAGAATAGGAAAGCTTAGTTGCGTGGGCACTGCCCATTCTTCCTTGGAAGGCAGAGGAAGAGAGCGTGTGTGTATGAGACTGTGTTCCCCTGGAAATTATCGATGTCATTCCCGGATTTTATGTGTGAAGTCATTTGTGAATTAACCAGAACGTTCAAGTGATTGGAAGATGATGTATAAAAATATATGTTGTCAACTGACACCCCTGCTTAACTAGTTGGGTTTCTTGGGTGTTAAAAGGCATCAAGTTTGTATCATCATCATGGGTAAGGAAGTGTTGGGGAAAGGTAGGCAATGATGTGTTTAAGCCACTAGTGTTTCAAGTCTGTCCTGTTGAACCCACTCTATCTCTGTATAGCTGGGAAGGGTAAAAAGTATCATCGCTCATGAAACTTCTGCCTCATCTGGATCAGGACAGCTTGTGGTAAAATTCCTTTCACTTAAGAAGACCCTTGTTCCCAAACTGGCCAGCTGGAATAATGATCAGTTTGGGTGGATTCTACCACAAAGCTACTCTACTTGCAAATAATGGAGAGTTTTAACTAGTTGGGAAATTCTCTAAGAGCATCTTTGAGTTAAAACTTATTTGTTCTGGTAGAGGTAAAAATGATCAAGCCTGCTTTAAAGGGGTTTTACTTTCTGTTCTGGGGGTGAGTCTCTAACTTGTATTTCATTGATTCTAAGATACACTTCCCTCCGCACTCCACACACCCATATCCCTAAAATCAGGATTCAGGAGCACCTGGGTGGCTCAGTGAGTTAAGCCTCTGCCTTCTGCTCAGATCATGATTTCAGGGTCCTGGGATCGAGCCCCACATCGGGCTCTATGCTCAGCGGGGAGCATGCTTCCCTCTCTTTCTCAACCTGCCTCTCTGCTTACTTGTGATCTCTCTCTCTCATACTTGCCATTCTTTGCATGAGCATGATGGCTGTTTCTAGTCACACAACCAGACAAGCATAACTTCCTGATGTTTAAGATAGCCATTTAAGAACCGTTTGATGAAGGTAGGTTAGGTTATTGACACCTGGTAAGATCACGAAAGCTCTAGCATGATAACCTACTAACTGGTTGGCAGCTTAGAAACGATAGTGGACCACTCTTTTTTTTTTTTTTTTTTAAGATTTTATTTATTTATTTGACAGACAGAGATTGCAAGTAGGCATTGAAGCAGGCAGAGTTGGGGGGCGGGGAAGCAGGCTCACCACCGAGCAGAGAGCCCAATGCGGGGCTCAATCCCAAGACCCTGGGATCATGACCTGAGCCGAAGGCAGAGGCTTTAACCCACTGAGCCAACCAGGTGCACCGATAGTGGACCACTCTTTGAAGAAATGCTTCTCTCTTTCAGAAATGTGTAGTTATAAAATACTGAACTGAACAGTGATTTGGAAGGAGTGGACGCTTAAGTATAAAGACGTGTTAGGAGTACCTTAACCAAAACACTCAGCTCAGGTTTCCCTTGTTTATGCACAAGAATATGCTAGAAATATGTGCTAAATCTGAAAAGAACCACTTCAAGGAGAATAAAATAAACAAGTGGAAGAAAGTTTTGTATCACCATTTAATTCACAATATTTTTGTTTGTCTTTTGGTGATTCATAAAAAAGAATGTTTTTAACTATGGATGGCCATTTAAGTCTATAAATCTCAGTTGTAAGAAAGGGGCAGGTAATACCTTGGTGAGTGTGTGTACATGTGCAAAGACGATTATTTGATTGTGCTGCGTCTAGACGCGGAAGAAGTCAGTGTTTATAACTGTGCTTGGGATTCTTCCATCTTTCATTTTGGAAGATAATTTCTCTTTAAGGAGAACCCAAATTCTGTCCCACAGAGATAAGTTTAAGAAGTAATTCTCTTTCTCCTCTAAGAGCCCGTATTTTAGACTACCGTATATCTGATATCTTATTAATTGAGTTTCCTTGCTCTATTAGTTGAGATTTTCTTAGCTACAAACAACAGAAGGCACTGAAGAGGGGGCACAGAGGATCTCGTAGGACCCGGGGCCTCAGGTGTAGCAGAGTCTGAGAAATTGAGTGGGATAGAATTTCAGGAGCCCCTCTCTATTTGCAAGTAAATGAGCATTTTAACTAATTTGGAAATATCCTAGATGCATCCTTGAGTTGAAATGTTTGTTTTAGCATAGGTAAGAGTCATCTTTTTGTCTGAATTTTATGGAAGTTCTAACCTATCTGGTCCTCATAGATATCAAAGAGGACCATCCCATTAGAATTTATAAATGAGCCAGAGTCAAGATGCCAGAAGTAAAAGAAGCGAAGCCAAGTACTTGCTGGACCATGCTGGTCGACTTCCATACTTACAGCCCAAGAATAGAAGTCTGTGATATTGCTTGTCTTCGTAGTATGTACCCCTCCATGTCCCAGAAAAAGTACCATGCCCCCCCAAAATTAACAGCACAACTTATTTTAACAGGTAGGCAGAAACTACTAATGTTATGATCAAGTTGTTTTATAGGGACTGTGCAAGTGGAGTGTGAGGTTACTGGTGACTTTGGCAACTAAATGAGATCTCTCTATTACTTGGTAATTTTCTCTCTCCTCCGGTTACTCTCAGACAACCAAAGTCTTTCTCTAAGTCTAAATAACACTATCTTTTGATAACAGAAAGATCTCTGAAGATGTACTTTATCTTTTATTGCTCCATTATCCAGGACAACTTATGGCAACTGAGTAAGCAATCAACCCAGGAGTGACATGCTTGTGTGAATTCTCCTCTTCTCTATTTTAGTGTGAAAATATTGGCAGATAGAAAAGGACCAATCAAATACAGCAGATTTTTTTATGTTAACTAAGAGCAACTTTGCAGGTTGTTTTATTACATGTGTGGGTTCGCTTAAGATATGCTAGCCGGGAATCTTGTATTGACGTTGATTAATTTCTAATTTCTGGTGTTTTAATGGTGATTTGTCTCATTCAGTCAATCAGCCCATGTTTATTGAGTGCCTGTAATATGCCGAGTGCTGGGACTAGAGCAGTAAGCAAGACAGATGCAGGACACTCCTTGTCCCGTGGGGTAGCTGAGAAAACCAACTCTCCAACTAGTAACCACAGTCAAATATAATAGGTCCAAATCATAATGGTTTTTGAAGGCATGTAATGGAATGTGTAACCCAAGCTAAAAGTCTAGGAAAACCTCCCCCTAAAAAAAGAACATTTACATTGAGAACTGAAAACTAGGTAAAAGCCAGGAGTTTGAAATAAGGGTGTCCAGGCAAAGAGAATGGTGTGTGCAAATGTCCAAAAGAGGGAGGAGGGAACGTGGTACTTGTGAAGAAGAGAGATTCCATGGGTTATGTGAAAATGTGCTTTCAGATTTTCCAGGGACTTTAAAGGTCTTTTAAGGAGGTTAGACTGTAACCTAGGCCAGAGGGCTTAGGGAAGCCAAAATAGAGTTGCCAGCATCGCTGAAGCTTGGAGAATAAGTTGGGTAGGGCAATGGACCAGACAAGAAGGGAATAAGACCAGTTAAGATACTGGGGTGGCCCAGAAGAGAGGTGCTGTTGGCCAAGAGGTGGGTAGTGACAGTTATAAGTGGATGGAGTTAAAGCAGAATCAATTGTGTAGGCCTGAGGAAGAAGATAGCTTTCAGGATTTCATGGTAGCAACTGGGGCATTATTGGAACTAATCATTACTGAAAAACAAGAACAACAACAACAAAAAAAACAAATTGCATATTTCTACCCTTTTTTATTCAAAACGTCTTTACTGTTTGACAGGAAGATACTCAGCCCATCATTGATGTCCAACTTTCTTTGTATAGAGGGAACCCACATTTGACAGTGAGCACTTCAGCTCAAGAGAAGGGGCAAACATGATTCATAGTGTTCATAAGTGAAATGAAACCCACTGCTTGGAGAAGCCCCATTCTGCCTGATACTGAGACCCAAGAGAAATTTCTCTAATAAGTCTTTCTCTATAATGTCATGAAAAGCATCCTCATCAGAAGCCATGATAACCTTCATCAGCTCTTCCCTATATCGTCCCTCAGTGTGGACCGGTGCCTCTGCCATGGCAAAAGTAATGGAAAATCAATTCGGTGAAAGACGAGAATACTTCCATCAGATTCAACCTTATGTGTTCAGACTGTCACTTTCTGATGATCTGCCATCACTTCTGGGGTTGGAATGTGGAGCATCCTTTCCTCACTTTGTGTCTGTGAGGTCCCTGAAATTTTATTAAAAGAGTGAATATATATTCTGTTTAATTTTTTTGGATGTTACAGGAAAGAAGCTGTTTCTGAGGAACAGACATAGGTTTGGGGCAGTTCTCCAAAGTAATCTTCTCTCAGCCGAGTTTTTGAAAGATGTTTCTGGATTAGTAATTAATTTAAGGTATATTCTTAGAGAAGTACATGGAGAATAGCTTCTCTGTTTTGTCAGGAAGTGCTAAGCCATGTGCTTTTTTTAGTCAAGCCGGGGGGTAGAATTAATACCCTCCTGTGGAAGTCAGGGTGTTTAACAATGAGATATGCCTCAGTAGAAGGGTACCTGGTTTTGCTTAGCTATGAGCCATACGAGTAGTCCCAGGCAACCAAGATCCTCCCCAGAAAGTAATTTTGAGTCCATTATAACACAGACAGATGGGAAATGGAGGTCCCAGAGTTCCCTGTTTTAAGGTACAACTTTAATCTTTATTTCAGAAAAATTTTAAAGCAGCTGTAACCAAATGCCCACTTTGGTCATAAAAATAAAAATCTCAGCAAATAGAGTATCCAGAGAATATCAAGCTTTGAGCAGTGTCATTCCAAGTATAGACTAAAAAAGTTATAATGCAATTTTTAAAGTATCCATTAAAATTTTTACCAATAACCTGGCATCTTTAAGCCTAGAAATAGTAAATCTGTTACTAAAGAAGAATATGGGTAGTTCTAGAATGCAGTCTTACTACCATTAGATTTCAGTGTGATAGCTGAATTAGTCAATTGCTGGCACTACCTTTGGTTTGAACTTGTTTGAACAAGAGTCTTGGTTTGGCTAAAAGGACATCTAGTTAAGTGTGAGGAGGAGGTGGCTGTTAAGATTAGAGATCAGGAGAATATACTTTGAAATTACATTTCCTGCATCCTAATCCATGCTCCTCCATTTGACCTTGGCAAATTACCTAACTTTTTGTGTCATTTTTCTTGGCAATAAAATAAATTTAATAGTATATAGTCCACAAGTGTATCAGGAGGAAGAAACAAAATAATACATGTAAGAGATCTTAGGATACTCTTGGATATAGACAGTGCTCCATAAATATGGCTGCTGTTACAAGGCTTAGTTGAACCATATGCCCATTCCTTCTGTGTCCCACATGCAGGCTGCAGGACATGAGGCAAGCTAGATGAATTGAGTATATAACTCAGCCCAGTCCTCTAGTGAGGCAGTGATCACAAGGATATGTGTTCTCCTGCCAAAATCAAGGTGGGGGTGGTTCTCTTTGTGCTTATCCCATTCAGGTATAGCAAGTGGCTACCATAAACATCCAGATGCACTTTCTACTAGAACTTTCAGCGCTTATTAGCCAGTGCCTATATTTTATATTTAAAAAGTAAATGAGTATTTGCATTTTTTTAAGAAGAACCTGAAAAGTAGAAATATGAGCTAACATGAGAGATTTGCACAATGAGAAGAAGGCAGGATCCAGGCTGGAGGAAAGGAGAAGTGTTGTTTTGAATATAGAGCAAAAAGAATTTTAGGCCACTCTCAGCTTTGAGGCATACAGTTTTAGAATTCATTTCATCCCCAAAACTGGTATGTCTACCTTGGGTGTCCAAGGAGGGAAAAACAGAAATGGTTGCAAGGAAAGTGGAGAGCTCGTGTTCTGAAATTATCCAGGAATTCTTAATACCTATATCTGGACTTGCAAACTCAAATGGCCAGGGAAACCATACAGGTAACGTAAAGAAAGAGTCCAAGTGTATGTAAGATGATAAATGGCAGCGGACACTCGCACTTGGTGCTGGAGAACAAGAGAGTAGTGGTGACTGTCAAGACCTGGGGATTACGTGCTCCTTTTCTTTTTCTTTCTTCCTTTCTTTCTTC
>NC_081558.1:78178640-78255250 GCF_022355385.1 Mustela nigripes | reverse complement strand
TTTCTTTTCTTTTCTTTTCTTTTCTTTTCTTTTCTTTTCTTTTCTTTTCTTTTCTTTTCTTTCTTTCTTTTCCAGAGAGAGGTAGAGAGTGTGTGAGCAGGGGAGTGGGGCAGAGGGAAGAGAGAGATTCCCAAGCAAGCTCCATGCCCAGCATGGAGCCCAAAGTGGGGCTTGATCTTACAACTTCGAGGTCATGACCTGAGCCAAAATCAAGAGTCAGACACTTAAACCAACTGAGTCACCCAGATGCCCCTTATGTGTTCCTTTCAAATGATAGCTATTACTCAGAGCCAACTGATTGTTACCATGAGTGAAGGTAGATGGACTATGGCCACATCTTCTAAGCTGTCAAATGTTTTAGTATTTTCAGTAACTCTTTTTAAAATATTATCAGCTAATCAAAATCTGAAACCCTGTGTGGGTCAACATGATAGGGCAATGAAAACACATCCATGTGCCCACTTGAGTGTGGTGTCTTGAACAGGTAGCTTACCTGCCTTATATTGGATGTGAGTTACACATGTTAACTAAAATTCTTTCTAAAATTTCTCAGTCCAAAATGAATCCTGTTGTTCAGGTGTCCTCACAGATTGGGGAAAATGGTTAAAGACCTAGTGTATTATATGAAGATCAATGATCTAGGAGACTTTACTATAAGCAACACAGGCCTTCCTGTCTTGAAGATTTGCATCAGAGGTCATAAACTGTTGACCTTTGGCCTTTGGTCAAAGCTTTATTGAAACTTAGCCACACCCAATGATTTGCTTATTGTCTCTGGCAACTTTCCCATGGCATGGCAGAACTGAGCAGTTGCTACAGAGACCCTATGGCCTACACAGCATAAAACATTTATGATCAGAGGCCCTGTACACCCCTCATCCAATAAACACATCAACCAAAAATGGTTATATAATCCCAAAAGTATTATAGCAGAAGTGCATATATAGGAATTCATGCACATGTATATAAAGTGCTGGGACAGCCTGAAAGGAGAGGAGGGATCATTCCTTCTGGGAGGTGGTGTGGAAGGCTACACTGGAAAGGTAATATTTGACTTGAGTCTTGATGGATAGGGTAGAGTTCCCCAAGTCCAGAAGATGGAACTTTGAGGAATGCCATGTTTGGATCACAGCTAGTGATTTAAGCACTAAGAGAGGCAGCAAGAGAGGGCTTAACGCTCCCAGGAACACAGCAGAGAAGAAAGAAATAACTTAGCTCAGATCCATTTTAACTCTCATCATCTCTAGGTCCCTACTCAAGTTTATTCAAAGAATACCTCCTTTGATTCAACTTTAATAGTTAAAAAGCAACCAAACATAACACAGCTAATCAAAGTGTGAACTACCAAGTAAAGATAGACAATGAATATGGTCCATAAGAAAAAAGTCTGACTACAGCAATCTAGTACTCTTTCTCAGAGATCAATGTTGAAAACGGTGGACCTTTGATTTTTGGCTTAATGAGATATTAGAATCCAGTCTGTCAAATGAATGTGGATTCATTCTTCCTAAGAATACTTTGCAAAGAATATATTCTATGTCTAGCGGTAGTGTGAATTTGTATTTTAATTCCCAGCAGTAATGTATACATAGTGCTTAGCAAATACTGAATTAGTAGGTAAGCTATTCAAAATCATTTACATTTATGCATTTCCTAATTATTCCTCAAGATTTGTCAACAGACAAATGGATAAAGAAGATGTGGCCCAGGGGCGCCTGGGTGGCTCAGTGGGTTAAAGCCTCTGCCTTTGGCTCAGGTCATGATCTCAGGGTCCTGGGATCGAGGTCTGCATCGGGCTTTCTGCTCAGCAGGGAGCCTGCTTCCTCCTCTCTGTCTGCCTCTCTGCCTACTTGTGATCTGTCTGTCAAATAAATAAATAAATAAGATGTGGCCCATATACACAATGGAATATTAATTGGCCATCAGAAAGGATGAATACCCAGCTTTTGCATGAACATGATGGGACTGGAGGAGATTATGCTAAGTGAAATAAGTCAAGTGGAGAAAGTCAGTTAACATATGATTTCACTTATTTGTGGAACATAAGGAATAACATGGAAGATATTAGGAGAAGGAATGGAAAAATGAAGGAGGGGAAATCAGAGGGGGGAGACAAACCATGAGAGACTATGGACACTGAGAAACAAACTGAGGGTTTAAGAGGGAGAAGGGTGGGGAGATGGGTATTAAGGAAGACAGGTATTGCATGGAGGAGCACTGGGTGTTATGCGCAAACAATGAATCATGGAACACTACATCAGAAACTAATGATGTGCTGTGTGGTGACTAACATAACATAATAAAAAAAATGAATAAACGAAAAAAGAAAAAAATATATTTGTCTAGTGAACATTCCAGAATTACAATTTGATAAGTGGGCCAGGGATTATAGCCCTAGAAGTGCCTGAAGGCCATTTGGAGGCTGGTTATGCTCTTTGGAGGGTTACATCCCAGAGAGCATTTGTTCTTTAATGTTCTTACTCCTACATTTAGCTAAGCTCTAAAAAAAGCAATTGTGTGCCAGGTAAATCCATGTCTCATTCTGATTCATCATGATGCTTTCTTACATTTGTTTGAAGGCTATCCAAGAGTTTAGTTGATGTATTGGTAAGAATAATGCTAATTATTACAACAGAGCAGCCCCAAATGCAAACAACACAGATCCATTTCAACATCAGATCTCACACAGCATTCTTTTAGGGGATGCTATGTCTTTGCAAAGCTGGTTTTTCAGAAATTGTGATCTTTAAAAGCAAGTATTGAGCAAAATTCAGTTCTGAGTAGGAAGTGAGGTTGGTGGTATTTGAGGACAAAGTTCAACAAACACACAGATCTCATCAGTAATTACAAGTATTAAGAATATTTCTTGACTTACATGTGTTTTTTTTTTCAAATGACCAGTAGATCATTAGGACATATATATATTTAAGGTTTTTTAAACTAATTGCTTTTAAATGAAATTTATTTAGGATATTCTTTTTGGCCTGGGGCACTATGAAAAGATTACTTTTATATAGGGTGCCATGAACTCTAAGAAGGTTTTGGAACCTCTTTTCTGAGGTGTTTGGTATGCAGAATGCAAGGTTAAAGCTATCTTACAGGTGTGTCTATGCTGAGGCTTAGGGCTAGGGAAGAGAGGGTAAGAGAGGCAGGTCCACTCTCTTGGAGGTCCCTATCACTCTCCTATCACTTTACTCATGTTCTCTTAGTGATGTCTCATGATCATAAGCAATGGCAGGCTGGGGAGTGTTACACAGTGAGCTGACATGACATGAGCCAGGCAGCTACATGAGAGGAGACGATGAATTTTGGTGGACAGCAAAGTCTCTATACAGTTCACTCCTCCAGCCACATATAGAACACTCTTGCTTTTCTCAAGGAAAAAGTCCTTGATACTGTGATTTATAATAAATATATATTTGGCCTTCATCCCATGTTTGGCCCAGAGCTCCTAAAACCCTTGGGATTTCCTAAGTGAGGAAAGCAACAAAGGTGTCTTTTGTTATGTTAATGGACTTTGGACCACACCTAAGGTGCAGGGTAGGTTGCCAGGGGAAATAACCAGGAGATTAGAAGTTTGGAGCTTTCCCACCCACTCCCTTGTCCTCTGGGAAGGGCAGAGGGGTTGGAGGCTGAATCACTCACCAATGACCAATGATATCATCAATCATGCCTATCTAATGACGCCTCCATAAAAAGCCCAAGGACCAGGTTTGGAGAGCTTTCGGATTAGTGAATACAGGGAGATGGCGGGGGACAGTGGAGCAATTGGGCAGGCAGAGGAAGCTCTGTGCCTTTTCTCTGTACCTTGCTCTCTGCATCTCTTTCACCTGGCTGTTCCTGAGTAGTATCTTATAATAAACTGGCGATCTAGTAAGCAAAATGTTTCCTGAGTTCTGTGAGCCGCTCTAGCAAATTAAACCCAAAGAGAGGGACACTGGAACCTCCAGTCTATGGCCAGTTGGTCAGAAGCACAGGAGGTAACCTGGACTTGGGACAGATGTCTAGAGCTGGGCGAACAGTCTCAAAATCTGATGCCATCACGGGTATGGAGTGTTGAAGGAGAGTAAGGCTCTTGTCTCAAGAGTGGAAGAATATGTCTTGCAGACAAAGGAGAGTGAACAAAGCGATAGAAGTTCATTAAGTGGAGATACAGAAAAAGCTCTCAAGAATGACAGGTGTGGACTTGGTTGCCACTGAGGATCTTTAGGGTTGGTCTTTTATAGAAAGCTACCCAGGGAACTATATTCTTTTAACTTCTGTGGAGATGCCATTGAGCAAGGATTAGTGATAACACCTTCAATGACTTACTTCCTTTTTAGGGTCTGGAGATTGTTGGTCACAGGTGATTATCATTAAAAAAAAGATGGGACGCCTGGGTGGCTCAGTTGGTTAAGCAGCTGCCTTCGGCTCAGGTCATGATCCCAGCGTCCAGGGATCGAGTCCCACATTGGGCTCCTTGCTCCGCAGGGAGCCTGCTTCTCCCTCTGACTCTTCCTTCCACTCTGTCTGCCTGTGCTCTCACTCACTCTCTCTCTGACAAATAAATAAATAAAATCTTTAAAAAAAAAAAAAAAGGCACCCACCCACACTCCTAGGGCAGGGTGATCCAGCTTGTTCCCTTCTTTTTCCCACACCTCCACATTTTGGGCATTTCTGTAAGCCTGATCACAGGGCCCCCTACCTATCTCTCTTTACCTAGCCCTGCCTGTACCTTACTCAGTGTCAGAATTGAGGCTAATCCTGGGACACCAAACTGGCACTGGAGAATTTCTTGGTGGTGTGGGGGGAACCCCCTGTTGACCAAGAAAAGAAAAGAGTGCAAGTTGAAAAATAAAATGTGTTCATTTATTTTGAGGTTTTAGGGATTGGCAATCTAGAGACAAAGAGTGGACAAAAATCGACAAATGCTTCAGAGAGACAAAGGAGGTTAAGGTTATTTAAAGAGAAAAGAGGGGATTTATGTAAGTTGTTTTGAATGAAAGTGAGTGGTGCTGGTATAGTACAGTTAGGATAATCTATACATGATGGGTTGCTAGGGCTATTACTAGGCAGAAAGTCCATTTATGTCCATTTTAACATGCAACAGATGCCTTGGCTTTCAGCTGAGTTCAGCAACAATTCCAAGAATCTGTGACAGGAGATGTACATAAGTCCCACTTCCACTGTGGCCTCCCGACTCCATTTTAAAATGACTCTTGAGGGGCGCCTGGGTGGCTCAGTTGGTTGGACGACTGCCTTCGGCTCAGGTCATGATCCTGGAGTCCCGGGATCGAGTCCCACATCGGGCTCCCAGCTCCACTGGGAGTCTGCTTCTCTCTCTGACCTTCTCCTCGCTCATGATCTCTCTCACTGTCTCTCTCTCAAATAAATAAATAAATAATATTTTTTAAAAAATGGCAATTGTAAAAAAAAAAAAATAAAATGACTCTTGGAATTTTCCTTCACACCCCCACTGCCACACACATACGCGGAATTGGGTATTCTGAATCCTTTTAAGTCCCCAACCAGTTACTGCACCGAGCTTAAATCCAGCTCTGATCATGAACTGATAATGTTCAGTTCTTTTCATCAGGTTTAGAGCTGGTTCCTCTTGTTCTGTGCATCTACATAATAAAATTATGTTATTTATAATATAATAAAATAATAATTCTATTATTATAATAAAATAATAATAAATAATAAAAATTAAGTTATCTACACAGATCTCACTCCCCCCTACACACACACACACACAAGACACACAACACATTGGTAAGTCAAGGATGGCCTAGCTGCATTAACAAATTGTCATTTAGATAAAGAAAGAATTGGTCCATTGCAGTAATGGAGTCCTCCTGCACAGGCACTGGGAATACAAAACACTTAGACTTGGCAGTCAGAGGGTGGGGAGGGGGTGGTTGGTAGTGGGAGGTTTAGTATGTTTCCCCATCCTATTTTCTGTGGCCTCTTGCTCCATCCACTGACAGGTCTTTTTTTGCCCATTTTCTGCCATTGTTTTCTCTGAAGTGGATGTTGGGACATCTGTTTTGTAATCTAGTTTCGGCTTGTGTCACTTTATGGAGTGTCCCTCTAGGGCCTGAATCATCACAGGCTTTCTTGCAGACAAGCTCTGTGATTTCTTTGGTGATATAATTTCCTCAAAATCATAGTAAGCCTCTCATCTATTTATGCCCAGGAACTCCTTATGCCGGTAACTATACCAGATGTTCTAGACACATTTCCTCCCCTTTTTTCGATACCTTGCTCTCTCTTTCACATGAATGGTAGTTTTAGAAGCCACTGAAGCACTCTGCTCTGGCAGGAAATCCACAGCTGTACCCCCCTTCAGCCCTGGAAATCCACAGCTGTACCCCCCTTCAGCCCTGGAAGTCCACAGCTGTACCCGCCTTCAGCCCTGGAAGCCCAGTCCCCAGCTGCGGAACTACTTCCTTCCCTCGCATCTCTGCTGGCAAACCAGGAACTTCTCTGAGCTCCTCTCTTTCTTGTAACTTTCATGACAAACAGAAGCAAGCCACCCCTCACAGATTCTCTGGCTCTTTTAAGACTCCTCTGCATTTATGGTTTTAGCCTTTGGAAATCCAACTATTCCACCCCATCATCTAGGATCTTTGTTTAAATCTCTCCGCCGTGTATGATGCTGATTTTGTTTTAAGGTTGGTGCTTTACATGACTGTGCGAGAGGCTTGCTGCTCCCGTGGCTTCCTCCAGAACTTGCCAGAATGTCAGCAGCAAACATCTCGTAACTTCTTGGCCAGGTATCTCAGTCGTGAACTGATTAGTACCAAGCATAACTTCAAATAATCAGGCGCACCCTTTTAGTAGAAGTAAATTCTTCACACTACCTATCCCGTGCTCAGGCAGGGACAAGTGGGATAAGTAGTAAAGACCTCAGTCCATCACAGAGTCTACTACATAAGACTTGCAAGAGATGACAGAATCTAGTATGGTCAGTATATTGGGCTAAACTGCCCTTCAAATGCTTTCCAAATTCTAGACCTCTGACTAGCAAAGAAATTTGTGAAAAGCTAGGGAATATAAATAATTATAATTAAGCTTTCCTTTCTATCTCGAATGTATTCATTGCCGCCTTTTGAAACCAATACACTAAGCTCCTTTCAGTGGTTTCAACAGGGAAGTGTATTAGACTATATTATTTTGCTGCCCATTTTTACCAGCATCAGTTAATCTGTGGCCTCTGGTGATCCTAGCAATGGTGGGTAGTGTCCTTTAATTTGCTACCTTTCAACATCTCTTCAGTGATCGTTATTACTTTCATAATGAAAAGTACACTTAGAAAATTAATGAATATTTGAGGCTGAACTGGGAATTTTATGGAATGTATTCAAGAGTCCCTCTTCATTTCTTTTGAGGCCACGTGTATAGGCATAATAGATCTGGGAATTCAAATCGACTTGTAGAATTTTTTTTTTTTTTAATCTTGGAAGCAAAATGGACCGTTTCAGTAATTTTTCTAAATATTTTCCCATCCTCTCCATCTTGCTCACTGTGAACTGGTTAAACATATTTACTGAAATGCGATTTGGAAGTTTTGACCTGGAGACAAATTTAGATGGGGATATTTGCTTTCTCTTTTTGGTTGATTGATGTTTCTTATTTGTAGCCCATCAGGTTTTTTGCCACCTCTTTGTACTCAGCCCACCTGCAGTTGTCCTATAGTCTGTGTAGAAAACAAGGCACCATTCCATTGGGTCATGTTGGTCTGTGTTCCTCATGTGTTTTCTAAATAGTTCGATCTCTCCAGATTTCTTTTTTGAAATGTATTATTCATTTGGCTAACATAGTAAAAGACACATAATTTTAATGGGAATTTTGGTGCTACTAACTCACATGTTGAACTTAATTATTTAGCTTTTAGTAACAAAAGAAAATCCCTGAGTAAGAAGGTCATGCATTTGACTCCTAGTTTCCACATATGGATTCAAATGAGAAAAATCAGAAATTAAATAAAGTGATTAAAATGTGCTGATATTCCATGATTGCTGGTTGATTTAGGACAGCTGAGATTTAGAATCAGAGGTCTCAAAAGAACGTGTTTATTCTCTTTTAGGTAAATGTACCTAACATACATGTCTACCTCGACACACATAGAGTTTCAGGTGAATAAATAGATGGGGAAGAAACACGGGGAAAGATGGGCATCTGAAATGAGGAGGTGGAAGTCAGTGGGGCAGCCGAGAGATTTGGCAGTTAATACTCTGTGTTCTCTCCACGAATATTTATTATCTGCCAAGAAGGGTCTTCTGGGGAGCAAATCAGACCAGACCCTGTTCTCATGAAGAGTGATCTCATGGGAAGGCAGAGAGAAAGCAAATAAAGATACACAAAATCAGAGCATGTATTCAATGCCCAGAAAGGAAAGAACTGGGTTATGTGAGAGAGTATCAAGGGAGAGCAAAATGGCTGTTGGGTTGGGCGGACAGGAACAGTATTCTCTGAAGATGGGACACTGAAGCAATATCACGAGATTTGGATCTTTAAAAACAACAGGAAAAGAAGACCCACTACAGTTCATACTCCAAAAATAAGACTGAACCTTCATAGTAGTCAAGGTTTTGAGTAAAGTTCACCCCTTTTGTGTTTGACATTGTCAGTTTGGAAACTTAGCTTCAAACTTTGGTTTAATAACTTCTGAGTAAGCCAAAGCAAAGACCTCAGCACCACTGCTCTGGAAAACATTTTGACTGGTTTTTGAAACAGACGGGTTTCGCATTCAGTTTTAAGGTGACTTTTTCCAGGAAGGAAACCCAGATTTTGAGGGAAGTGCCCTTCTCAGTGAGGTTTCCCTAAACTCAAGTGAGAAATGAGCTCTGTATAAATGGTTCCATTCTCAGTAGATTCACTGCTGGTTGGAAATGTAGTTGAGTACATAGATTTTTATTATAATTTTTGAGGCTCTGGTGTGTGTGATATATTGTAGTGTTGGCTTCTTTGCCTTTTTTTCATTAAAAACATCATAAAACATTTAGGGGTCTGTGCAGAAATTGCTGTGACCTCTATTTATAATTGAAGAAAGTAATGTTTTCTTTAAAATATTACTTGAGAGCAGTATTCCTGACCACAAGACCCTGAAGTCTGCTAACCAGATTTGTGCAGATTTCCATCCTCTGGTGTGCAATTACTAAAATGACGGGAAAGTAAGACTGTTGGCAAGGGAAAGAAATCTGGTAAGCATGGTGATTTGAAGCAAGCTCATAGGAGCTAGGTTTTATGTTTTGTTTTGGTACTTTTGTTGTTGTTGCAGTGAAAGCTAGCTCGATTTTTATGAGGTTGCTAATGCTAAACAAGCATGGTACCTTTGTATATTTCTTAAAGCAGGGATCTGGCCTCCAATCAGCTGGAACTTCTCTGCCCCACTACATCTCCAACTTCAGTGTGCATATGAATCCCCTGGGGATCTAGCTACAAAGCGGGTTCTTATTCAGTGGGGCTGGAAGGGGGGTGAACACTCTGCATTTACAACCAGGCCATTCAGTCATGTTGTCCTCAGACCACACTTGATGTAGCAAGGCTCTAAGTGATGACTTGTGTCTCCTGAAAGGTAAACTACATCATCTGTCATTTGAACATTAGCTTATAATCTTTCTAGTTTTCCCCATGTTCGGGAGCAGTGTCTTTCAGATAACTTGCCAAGATCACCCAGTCAAGTTACTCAGCCACTGCTTCTTTCATCTGAGAATTAGTCAAAAAGCAATGAGAAGGCAAGGCAAAACTCTCGTCACCCTTGATTCTCTCTTCTTCCACAGCACATTCAGTGGGTCAGCAAGTCCTGTCAGCTGTACCTTCAAAACACCCCCCTTTCCGTCCCATTCTCCCCACCTCTGCCACCCCATCTGGGTCAGACCTTTCTCCATCTCTCACTTGGGCTCTAAGAGTCCCCTTATTTCCTCTTATTTCCTCTCTTTGCGTTTACTTTTGCCCGATAGAAGCTGGGTAATCTTTCAAGAATAAAATCCTCCTGCTTAAAATCCTGCAGTAGCTTCCTATACACTCAGAATAAAACCCAGAGCCATGACCATGGCATCCAGGAACTAGCGACCTGATCTGGCCCTGCAAACCTCCCTTACCTTATTCCCATTGGGCCCCACCCACTCCCTGCCCACTAGCCGCCTTTTTATTCCTTGAACACACCTGACCAACCTCCTTCCGTCTGCGCTTTGCCCAGGTGCTTCTCTCATTGGAAGGCTTTTCCTGGGTGTTCTTACACTTCAGGTTACCTCTTCCGAATGGCAGTCCTGAGGGGCCTAACTTAAATTAGCTGTGCCCCATTTTTCTGTATTTCATCTGACTGCTTTATTTTATTTTTAGCCCTGATCGCTATCTGAAAGTACCTTTTTAAAAAAAAAAAAAAAATCTTTATTTATTTGTTTATTTTCTGGTTCTACACCGCCACACTAGACCGTGAGCTCCTTGAGGACCTGACATGCTATAGGTGGTTGGGGTGATGGTGGGAGAGAGAGAAGAAGGAAAGAAGACAGACAGACAATCCCAATTCCTTTGATCAAAATGTTCCCCATTTTTCTGTTTGATACTGAGTACTATTAGAACTTACTCTTCTCTCATGTTCTAGAAAAGACAGAAATTATCATATGTAATTTAAAGGCTTAAAAATATTTTTCTATAAAGAGTAGTTCACTTCTGTGTTGAGTTTTAGTAACATCATTAACTTTTATTTCCAGAAACTCAAATGAGTTGAAAAAAAGCACCATTTGGGGAAATTTACATGAGAACGACACTCTTAATGAAGTTTCTCCACTTTGGATGGTGCATTTGTGCTGACAGAGCCTTAGGCCTGCTGTTTGGGGACACAGGGCCAACGCTTGCTACATGGTCCACTGAGGCTCGGGTGGTCTGTGGTAATAGGGCAGAATGCAGTTCTCGGACTCACTTTAGTGTTTAATCCCTCCCTGTGACCTTCCTAGCATGGTGTTCGAAGCTGCTGACAACCTGAGACCAAAAGAGCAGGAATTACTGCCCTAGAGTAATCGAGTCCACCTTTGGATGGTACCAAGAATGTGGCACCTTGGAGTCTACCAACGTGACCTTTCAATCTTGGCTCCTTAATCCTGTGACTCTGAGAAAGTACCCAAGACTTTCTGAGGCTTCCTATCCTCATCTGTGTCATGAAAGTGAGACTCTCTTGTGGTGAGGTTTTTAAATCACTAAAGTACCTAGGCTTCTATCTCTGGGAGCCCTGGGGATCTAGGAGGCAGCCTTTATTTTGCATCCCTGTAAATAGCATCACCACTGACATTCTGTCTATGTAAATGATTCCCAGGAGCACCAATTCAGAGTGTAGTTTAACATGGAATTTGGTATACATGGCAGCCCCAGATTTATACATGGAGGCACACCATGTTGAACTAGACAGCCAGAACAGTCCTCTCATTAACAGCAACTCAATATGCTGGGAGAGGTCTAAAGTCAGTCACTGGGGGGAAAAAGGAGGGGTGAGCTAAGGACATTTTAAGAGAGATTTAGGGGGAAAAAATCAATTTAAAAATTGTTAAAGATAAAAACTTAATGGAAGAAGTAATCAACAGATTAGACCCTGCTGAAAAAATCTGTTGAGGAGAATCTAGAAATGGATATAATGAGAAGGCCCAACACAGATTTTAATGAGGAAGAGGCAATTTGGGGGGGTGGGGAAAGGGGAGGTTTAACCCATTGTATAAGTCCAGTTAATTAGAACTTGGAGTTTTGGAGACTAATTTTTTTTTTCCTTTTAGTATTGTACTAGATGTATTTCTGCTATTTTGTTGGTTGTAGATAATAAACTATTAAAGCAGCAGGCAAGTTTAGTGGGAAAAAAAAAATTATACTGATTTCTCCACATGTTTTAGTCAAATATTTTCCTATGTGTAAATATTAGAACCTGTGATTTTTATTTTTGAGTTTTCATACAAAAATGGATTTTTTTTAACCACCTCAATATATATTTTATTTTTTATTTTATTTTTTTTTAAGATTTTTATTTATTTATTCAACAGAGAGAGATCACAAGTAGGCAGAGAGGCAGGCAGAGAGAGAGGAGGAAGCAGGCTTCCCGCTGAGCAGAGAGCCCGATGCGGGACTCGATCCCAGGACCCTGAGATCATGACCTGAGCCGAAGGCAGCGGCCTAACCCACTGAGCCACCCAGGCGCCCTCAATATATATTTTAAACCAACAGTAGAGTTTATCTTTTTTGCAGAAATAATGCTTTCAGGTTTCCTGAGCTTCCATTTTTTTCTTTTTTTTTTTTTTTTGTCTTCAGTATAATTCTATAACTGGCATATTTAGAATCAGATTATATAGTTTGTATTAAAATAACTAATCTGAAGACCTAGAAGTAGGTTCAATAGTCTGTGTCTTCAGTTACTGTTGTTGGGACACCTGGGTGGCTCAGTCGGTTATGATTCAGGTCATGAGCCCAGGGTCCTGGGGTTGAGCCCCACATCCAGTTCCTTGCTCAGCAGGGAGCCTGCATCTCCTTCTGCCTGCTGGTCCCTCTGTTTATGCTCTCTCTCTGTCTGACAAATAAATAAATAATAATCTATAAAAAATAAAAATAAGCTTACTGTTGCTTTAATTTCTGAATTTGTCCAGATCATAAGCAAAGAAATATTTAATTATAAATAAAAGATTGGCACTAAGATAGATCCTTAGCATATAGTTGGTATTTAATAAATACTTGTCAAATGACTGAATTAATGTCTTGTAAGTTAATTTCAAATTTTAAGAGGTTGATCTAAAAAAGTTTTTTAATCAAAGCATGTTTTTCCACTTGTTTGGATTGGCTGTTGTCCTAAATGTTAGAGTCCCCATTTGTCATCATTCTTGGTGTTAATTACACACTCTTTTGACACAGACTGATAGAGGAAGAACATGATTGGAAAGTGGTTAGCATTACTTCCTGCCCATGAAAAATTGATTTTTATATGGTTTTATCTTACAAAATCTTCTTTATCTGTCTTGACTTTACTATATCTAGTCCCCCAAATCAAACCTTTGGATTTGAAAACCCAGCTCAAAACATCAAGGCCTTGCAGAGACTTTATTATAACACTCACGTGGGAAACTGGAGACAAAGTGGTGTTTCTCCCCAGGGCGTAAGGACAGACAGGCCCATGAAAGCCCCACTGAGTGTCTGGTCTTCTTTGTTCTTATGTAGGTAGGGGAAGAAAGCAACTTTTCCTTTAGTGGGAGTCTTTGCTGAGCTCTTTTGATTTTGCAATGCCCTCCCTCCAGTAGAACCTACGAAATCATACTACTTATCTTGTAAAGCTCGCCTGGAACATCACCTCCAATATGCAGTCTTCCCTGAATACTTTCAGCTGAAGTTCTAGTAGAAACTGTGTTGTGTTGGTGACTAGTGCCCTCTTCAACTGACTTTGACAATTAGAGGCTGAAGAATTGTTCTAAGGTGCTGTGTTCTTACACAACTTTTGCAGAAGGATGGAACATGTGAGATATATATATATATATATTTTTATTGTGGCCATATTAGTAGTGTGCAGTTTTGTATTTATTCTCCCTCCTCCCTCACTGCATTTCTCTTTCTCTCATTCTTGGTACCCTGAGATTGCATCTCCTAGTAAGTCTTAGTATATTTTTTTAAAAGGTGGGGGAGATTTGATTTTTCTATTCAAGATCAACACTGATCATGGTCATCTATTACAATTACTATTATGAATGTCTTGACTTTCTTGTGGTAATTCTGAGAGAGGCCAGAGTCCTGCCTCATTCGTCTTGTTATACCCCACAGTGCCATCTTTGCTTTACAGAAACTGCTTGCTCTGGAAATTGGGAATGATTTGCTTCTACCTCATATCATATACCAGTGTGTCCCAACAGATTTGGAAATATGTATCGTTAATTTCTCCAAACCTCCCTATTGATTTATATGAAATCAACCTCTTTGTCTTCTGAAACGCAAGCTTGAAGGGCACGTTGATCGAGATCTTAGACTGAGCACAGAAATTAGACCCAAAGTTATGCAAGGTGAAGTGCCTACAGAGTAAGCCAAGTGCTGAGAAAAGTTCACAAGCTTACAGCCAAGGACAACCGGACCCAGTCCAGGTCCATGCTTTCCTCCTGAGCTCCTGATCATTTTGTGTTTAGCTTGAGTCCTTTATTCTTCAACATTGGGCTCTTCAGCAACTTGGCTCTTTCTGCAGATATCACACTCAAAATAATGGGCTTTGGAAAATAATTCTGGCAGAGCCTTGTTTCTTTTTAAACATTTTTTTTATCAGATGTAGGGTTTTATGGTCATATTGTTTGTAAAATGCTTTTTCTGTACATTTTTATCATGGCAGTGTTTATGTTGCATGTCTAATTAGCTTCAACATACCCGATGAATTGTTTAAACCCGTCTGGCATGCTGTAATTTTTCGAAGTTCCTCATCTGCTAAGAAAAATGTATTTGTAAAGGTTTTAGATTTCAGGAATCAAAAGTCTATCATAGATCCTAGTCACCATAAGAAACATTTCAAGGGAGGTAAATGGCACAGCCACTTGCCAGGCTAGCCAGTGGGAGAGAAGACAAGGCCCCAAACACATTTATAATTCTAATTTGAGAATCACTGCCAAGATCAACACTCCTTCCCCTTCCTGCTCCCCATCCCTCCCCAGGAGTAAGGGAAACAAAATTTGGAGTTGACAAGTTTCTTACCATTACCAGTGCTGAATATATTTGGGACGAAGGAAGCCAAAGGAAATCACAGGCTCATGAGAGAAAGGATGGGAGATGGGATTCATAGGGGTGCCAAAGGTGGTGAGGTTGGAGACAAGGAGGGTTTGGAGTCAAGCAGGCACTTAAAGGCTGTGGCTCCATCCAAAGTCAGGTACTGGCCTGTTACACGTTCCTCGCTTTGACACATTATACTATCTCAACTCATTAAACCTTACTGATACTCAATTTCAAAAAAATCTTGTAAATGGAAGAGATGATCTGATCTCAGGTTCTCCTCTTCTAATCCCCAGAAGAAGTCTCAACTCCTTCTTTCTTTCAACCTCTGCTTAAACCCAGGTAGTAAATCCTTTTTGTACCAAGGTGCTCGTAATCACGGGAGGTGGTGTCTTTGTCGTTAAACGGCAGCAATTGCTACTAAAATTTCAAATAATAATAACATATCTGCATAGTAATTTCATGCCTTCATAAGGATTATTGCATTTGGACACCACAAAAGCCCTGTGAGATCAGACAGGACATTTTAGACTCAACTTGACGATTAAGAAAACCCAGAATCTAATAATTTTGTGTCTTTGCCACATCAACACATATAATTCTAACAGGAGCTAGCATTTATAGAGTCCTTATTAAATGCTAGGCATTGTTTCAAGGTGTTGTTCCTGCATTATTTCACTAATCTTCACAAAAATACTGTGATTAGTATTTTTCTATTTATATTTGAAATGAAAAATCAAAGATATAAAGGAATTCATCCAAGGACTCACAGGTGATGAAAAGTAGAAGATTGAGGACTTATCCCATGTTTGACAGATGTTCTAAGTCCCTGTGCTATGGAATTTTGTCAAGTCTAAGATGGTATCACTGGACGACACATCATTATTTTATATATGCCCACTAAGAAAGAAAGAAATAGTATTAATTAAACTATGGCACTATGCTCCCTACCACTTACAATTTTTGTTTTTCACTAATTTGGACTTAATTTAGTCATAGATTCTTATCATATATAAATCTCAGCCCTATAAAAGAGGGAGAGGATAAGCAAAATAAATTGGTTAAGATGTTCCTGAACATCTTTACACTTAGAGACTGACTCTTCATAATAACTTTTCAACTCAGAGCCACCAATTGTCTCCCCACGAGTTCTCATAACTTTCTGTTGTCGACAACGCTGGAGATACTGCATATCTTAAATGAGTGCTCCACGATTTTAGGATTTTTTTTTCAAGCTGCTGGTACCCACTCCCCTCTCCCCAAGTTTGGAGGTACAGCACCCTCAAGGACAGGAAGTGGAAGCAGAAATGTAAAAAAAGGGAGCAAATCTGTGGTTCAGAATCAATGACCTGTGTTTTACTGTCTCCTCGGATGAAGGCAGAGCTATGAATAAATCCCAAGTACCTATTCAAAAAATTCACTCAAATCATGAAAGTCGGCTTTTTTTTTTAACTTAGACCCATTTTTAAGGATATTGTTTTCTTTAACTATACAGGATCCTTAGATTTTGTTTTTGTTTTTTCCTACACAATAGCCTTTTAAGAATTCAGAAAAAGGCATCATAAAGATATGATCAAGAGAGTTTTGGGGAAAGATAACTCCATATATTTCAAAATAAAAGGTTGATCAGCACTGATGAAAAGAAGTGTGTGTGTAAATTGGCAGGAATTGGGGGAGGGTTGGTGGAAATATCATTACCACTGAAACATTTAAGAAAAATGAGTATAAAATATCATCAATATGTTGATCCAGCTGTGAAGTTAATTAAATATTACAGTCCTGGTTGAACAAAAACAAAAACTGAGATTTCCTGGGGAGTACTGTTTTTGTTTAAAAAAAAAAAAAAAAGACATTTTGCCATTATTTAAAAGAGCATTCCTTTTCTTGCAGCAATTCCTGTCAATCCTGCTTTTCACACTTTAATTTTCTATTTTCTGACTACTGCCAAAGTAGAAGAGTAAACCAGTTGCCTTATATTTTGTTAAGCAAACCTCTTTGGCACCAACACTGTACAGATCATTAGTTTAGGAAAAATTGTTGCTCATATGAAAAAATCAGATCTGGTAACATCTGAACTGTTTTCTGAGCCAGTAAAGAAATATTACATGATACTTGGTAGAATTTTAGAACTGGGTATTATGAAATCTTTTAACTGGCCAAGAATTTCAAAGATGAGCACAGGTTCTAGAGTCAGCCTGCCTGGTTTCAGTCCGGGGTTTTTTGTTTGTTTGTTTTGTTTTGTTTTATTTTTTTAAGATTTTATTTTTTTATTTGACAGACAGTGATCACAAGGAGGTGGAGAGGCAGGCAGAGAGAGGGAGAGGAGGAAGCAGGCTCCCCGCTGAGCAGAGAGCCCGATGTGGGGCTGGATCCCAGGACCCTGGGATCATGACCTGAGTCGAAGGCAGAGGCTTAACCCACTGAGCCACCCAGACGCCCCTCATTCTGGGTTTTATTGTATATTACTTGTCACCCAGGTTTTTATCTGTTCTATACCTCTGTTTTTCAAGAGTCACCCAACTGACTTCTTAAATGTTTTTTTATAAGAGTAAAATGAGCTAATGTGCATAAACTGTTGACAAATAGTAATCACTCAAAGATATTAGTTAGTGTAATATATATTGTTACTCTTTGTCATCTAAAATATTTTATTTCTCTGAAAACTTGATTTTCCATTCTTCCCGTTTACATTTACTCCTTGAACAGAGCAGGAGTTAGGGGTGCTGAGCCTCCACATAGCTGACAATCCATGTATAAATTTTGACTCCCCCAAACTTACCAACCTACTGTTGACCAGAAGCCTTACAGATAGATAACATGAACAGTGGATTAACACATGTTTTGTATGTTACACATGTTATATACTTACAATAAAAGAAGAAAAACTAAAAGTAAGAAAATCATAAAGGAGATATAATATATTTATAATATTATACTGTACTTCAAGGGTCAACCATGGTTTACTTTAGGGATGTAAAACCCTAAAACCCTCTGAGGTCCATATGGGATTAGCATTGAGTTTTCTTTTAATTCTCCCTCCATTTTTTTTTAACTAGCTATATGCTTTTTTTTTTTAATTGCCATATCCATCTTAAAAGAACTGGAATGTAGCTAGGAATGGATCCCACCTGAGCCATCACCCCCTCTCCCTTAGTGTGAACCAAAAAACCACCATCACATCTGAAGCTCTTCTGCGGTTATGCACTTTCCCCATAAATGGATTATTTACTCTATGAACTTTATAGTTACTAATACTATATGAAGACTAAACTCTGATGCCGTTGCTTAAAAATAAAAGTAATGAGAATTTAGTATGGGCATGATACAGGTCCTTTGGAGCCCATCATTTCTTTCCTTTAAATAGTCTATAATTTCTATAGGCCTGGGAACATGTTTTTCCTAATCCCGTAAAGTAGCTCTGCCCAGGAAAACTTTCTGTCATGGTTGAAATGTTTTTTGCACCATCCGATAAAGTAGCCCTAACAATATGTGGCCGTTGAGCACATGGAGCTAGTGCAACTGGGGAACCGAATTTTTATTTAATTTAATTTAATTTTTATTTATTTATTTATTTATTTATTTATTTTGTCAGAGAGAGTGAGCACAGGCAGACAGAGTGGCAGACAGAGGCAGAGGAAGAAGCAGGCTTCCTGCTGAGCAAGGAGCCCGATGTGGGACTCGATCCCAGGATGCTGGGATCATGACCTGAGCCGAAGGCAGCCGCTTAACCAGCTGAGCCACTCAGGCATCCCTGAATTTTTATCTTAATTCATTCAAATTTAAAGAGATACATGTGGCCAGTAGCTGCCATATTGGACAGCACGTTTTTTGCATATCATTTCTATTTTCTTGGGAATCAGAGAAATAACCCACTTATCTAGACTTCTAATTTTTAGGAGAAGTACAGCTCTACCTGCTGGCTGAAGAAGCAGAGGTAAGTAGAAAAAACTTAGAATGACAAATATTAGACTTCGCTACAGATGATTCTTGGTGATGTCCAAGTGTTACACTCCACACTTTGAGGATAGGTTGAGTCACACTGGGACTCTCACCTAAACAACAGTGCATAAAACAAGACAGCCAGGAAAGCCAGAAACACATTGATGTCAGTGAGAAGATAAAGCTAAATGGCAGAAAAAAGAGAGCAAAGACTTTTTTGAAAGTGAGTACTGCATTAAGTCATTTTTTTTTAGACAGGCAATATATGAAGCACAAATAAAAGTGAAATAAAATAGAAAAAGTGGACAGTAGAACTAAAAGGATGTATCAATCTGGGGCCATTTACCAAGGGGAAAAGCTCAATTTAGGGCAAACTCCAGAAAATGTCATAGTATCACAGACAGCATTCATAATGCTGAAACTAATTCATCAGAGGAAAAAAAAAAGGCGGGGGGAGGCTTGTCTTAGAAAAATTCCTGAGAATCAAGCATAAAATTTTAAATATTTTATACAAAAACATGTATAAGAAAAGTCTTGGCTTTTGGAAGGATAAGCAATATTCATATGTGGAACCATTCCTTCTGGCTCAACCTTTTTGGATTCAGCAGTTTTTATTTCTGACTCCTTTTAGAATATAGGAGTAACATGCAGTCTAAAATCCCCAGAATATAAAGTATTTTTGATCCACTGGTCTCCCAGCGTGCTAGGGAAACAGATTGAACCCTTGATGGGCACATGTCACGATGGGAAGTTTTATCCCAAGGGCTTACCAAAAGCTCTATTAAAGATAGTATATCCAACTGCATAATTAATCCTTATCAACAGCTAGGTCCAGGATGCATCGGGATAAGCTGTTGTCTCTATGCTTTTATACGAGAGGAAATTACCTTAGTTTCCAATTAAGAGATGGTTGTATAAAAATTCATTATGTTTGGTCCCTCTTTGAATGTATGGTTTATTGGGAAAACTTTGCTTGATTTTTAACCTTAATTAGTGCATCTATACTTTGATAAACATTACCTACAGAGCATGTTCAATTGGTTTGTTTCCGGAATAGCTGGATTTCTAAATTGTTAGATCTCTATATGAAAATGTAATGCATGACCAATTAATGACAATAATTGAAATGGCCGTAAAAGACCTCCGTAGAAAAATCAGTACAAGACAGAATATAATATGCACCTAGTAACTCCAATTAATAGTTCATATAATAGCTACAGCGCTAAACTGGAAAGACATGGTTTCATGTGGTAGGACTGCATTTCAGTGCTGAAGGACAGAAAGAGTTTGGGGATGAAAAAGAGGGTCTTGGGAGAAACATCACTGGGTTAGAATTTGGGTTCAGGTAATGTTAGGAGAGGGTACTGGTGGTGTCTTGTGCAGATAATTCAATGGGGAAACAGAGGGATATATATTTGGTGAGTTAGGTTGGGCTGAGATTGTTATGGCATTGAATATCAAACAAATCTGTTGAGAACACAAACCAGCCAACAATTTCTTTGCACCTAGACTGTTGAAAAAGAAAGTATTAAGCAAGAAACAGCAGATGGATTTTCAAGCTGTGTAATCCCTGAGGTGCTCAAACATTGCTTTCAGATGAAGATACATTATTAGTGTCAGACTATATAATGTAGACCAAAATCCTATTATTTTCTTCCAACACTGAATTTTTCCCTCCATTTTAAAAGACTTTTTTTTTTTTAACTGTGACTTAGTATTTAAAAGAATGGGTTTACATAGCCAAAGAAAACAAGCTTTAAGAACTTAAAATTTAAGGAATTTAGAATGCAATCCAGGATTCTTATAATTTCTCATTTCTCACATAGGATATAGCTTGGTGTTATAGGATATGTTTTCTACTTCAGCAATAAGAGGAGCTTTTGCAATGAGATGAGTTTTTCCTTACCTTTAGAAAGCTTGGTAATGTTGGGATTCAGTAGTGCGGGGTCATGTATACAGTAGGGTTTTGACTTTGCTTATTTGTTTATTAATATTTTATAGTAACTTGGAGAAAAACTGAGTGAAATCAGTTTGGTCAGATATGAAGAAAGCAGAGAAGTTTTGGCTTACACAGAAAATTTTTTTATTTTCCATGTGGGTGTTGAAGTTTGAAGAGCTCTATAAACTAAAAATGTGTGTTTTTTTAAATTTGATTGTGATTCTGTATTTCCAGCGGAAATTAATACTTTAGAGCAAAATTTACCAGACTTGTGCGTGCCTCTTAGTGGCAGCTTGGTTTATTGCCATTTAAATAACTTGTGTAATCAGAAGCCATATACTCATGTTAAGGTCCCACTGGCATTTTTTAAAGAATGTTGGCCAAAGAGCCCCTCATTTTAATCCTTAATCACCTCTGTCTTTTTACCTCTCAGCCATGAGTGGGAGGTGGAACCATTTTGTTAAGACCTAAAAGCAAGGCTTATTTGAACTTAAAAGAAACTTCTGCTTTTGAACAACTAGAGGTCTCTGAAATAGCCATTGTCCACGTAGGAGTAAAAAAGGTACTCAAAACATCCTTTTCACCTAAGATCAATTTTGAGATCTCATTCACGGGATGCCTGGTCAGGCCACTGAAGAGATAAAAGACTCTGGCAGAACAAGTCAAAAAAGCTTTGTTTTGACTTCAGATGGTATACCTTAGGGTTATAGGGAATTCCAGTCTTCCGGGAGCTACAGGACGTTCTTTCAAGCAATTCCCCAACATCTGGCATGGCCAGGAGTCAGGAGGTGATTGGAGACTGTTGGGGGATGCTCAAATTACAGTAGTGCATAGATGAAAGCAAACAGAGCTGTGAAGAAATTACTAAAAGTGAGCTGTTTATATCTTGCCCCAAGGCTATGATACATCCTTTTGAAAGCAGCAACCTATCTATGATAGCAGAAAAAAAGAAAATGTTTCCAGTTTCTAGGTTGAAACTTGGTTCAAGTGGGACGACTTAGTCCCTGCCCCTGGTTTGTCGAACCAAGGCATGAAAGATAATGCAAAACAGACAAATATTCAACTTGCATTTATGCCTTACTGTTTCTATTTCAGCTTGAAGCCTCCTGTTCTAATTAGCAATGTGAGTCCTCATTCTTGATACGTTTGAGGATGAGGGGACATTTAAAAACAATATAAGTCTCCAAGAAAAGAAAATCAGGGTGGCTGTTTGAGGTTATTCTGTGTTATCGCACTTCTTATCAATGCTCTGCAGAAATTGTCCACAGGGATGGTGTTTCTACATAGAGATCACAAGTGTTACCTGAATCCACACGAAAGCAAAAAGAAGGAGAAGAACAGGAAGAAGACGAAGAAATCGTTTCAAGCTTAAGCTGACTAAATTAATATTAGAATGACAAATAAATAAGAGTTCCATATGTTTAAAGAAAGCATTTTTTATCATATCCTGTATAAGGTACGGTTCTTCAAGAGAGGGTTCACAAAAATGTGAACCTTTTCTCAAAAGGTATTTGCTTCTCCCTGGATAACTTCTGACACTGACACGCATATGTTCTGCCAGGACTTGAATTAAATATACTAGATGTGTAAAGATGGTACAACCGTGGGTTCCTTTGACTTGTTTTTAGCTTAACGTTGTATCTCTAGTGGCTTTCGAAGAAGCATCTGACCTATTTGTACTGACCCAATTCGTTCACTTCCCAGGTGGCTGCCCATAGGTAGAATGATCTGCCAATTTCAGAGACTCATTGGAAAGAAACATCCCTTGAAATCCTGCTGCCGACTGTCTGGGAGTAGCTCAAAGCTTGAGGACTGTAACAGATTTAGCCAAATAAATGGCATTAACTTATTTTATCATATCCTAATTTAGATATTTGCCAGCTTATCATGAATGATTTCTTATGCTTTTTTACTAAAGCTTCTAAAAACCAATCCTTATTTTCCTAACAGAGGAGCTTTCTATTTATAGGATTCCTAAAGTGAGGCTTTTTTTTTTTAAAGAGGGACAAAATCAGTTTGATTAATCCAACTTTTTATAAAATGAGGTTGATTTTATAATCAAAATGCATCTCTCACCTTCTACAGGCAACATCGTGACATAGCAGTCATATAAGAGAGGTGTGTGTGACAGATTTGTGGGTTGTAAGCTTGGGCTTTGGAAATACTAATACTTCTGGTGACCTATATAGAATAGACACAGAATTCTTACCCTTGACACTCCCAAGTATAGCCCGAGGACCAAACCCTTACCTAGAAGCTTGTTGTAAATACAGCATATCTGGCCTCAGAAGGCCTGGCTCAGAATCTGCATTTTAAGAGGATCACCAAGTGGCTGGCACATACGTTAAAGTTTGAGGAGTCTTGCCCTGCAGCTTTGGAAACTCTATCCCACATTAACTCATGTACCCCCTCGCAATGATACCTCGAAGCAAAGCTATGACCTCAGTGCCCTCTGCTCTGACGTTGGAATTCTTTGTTGCAGGAAATCACCGCTAGTATTTTTTGTAACTAGCCTGAGAGCCTAAGCATAGACGTTTGCCATTATCCTTAGCTTTCGGGAAGGTAAATTTGGGTTAACAGGCAGATGGTGTTTCTGCCTTTTTCGGAGGGAGTGCTGCCTCCTGTTGAGCCTACAGGATCCCAGAGCCCGAGTGGGGAAGTCCACCAACAGGCTCTAATCCTTAACTAGCTGATTTGCATTACCTTGGGACCTGCGGTCAAGATAAGAGAGAAAATACAGATACTGAGGGATTTGGGTTTTTTAGTAAATAAAACTAGAGCTATCTTTCTGTGCAGGTTTTTTGCTGCTTGGGTGTATCTGACCTCAGAGACAATGATATATGCCTGAAACATACATGATTTTTTTTTTTTTTTTAGTGTCATAGCAGTGATATGCATCTTTTGGGTGGTTTCTGAAGGATGAATTGAATGCTAGGGCATGCTGATACATTGAGGCTTTAGCAGATGGGCGTTTACTCTGAGTAGAAGTTGGCGCGGAGTGTCCACTGATAGTAGGTAAATAATCTCTCACCAATGAGTTCTTCGCTGGCTCTGCCATTCTGGAGTTTATACGTAAATGCACACCCCTGCCTCACCTAGCTGTCTCTTAATGTTGTGATTTAGCTAGCAGCTGCTAACACATGGAAGCAAATGGAAAAAGGGGGCTCCTAAGCTTCTCTGACAATGAGGGATGATGAGGAAAGGTAAATTGCCAAAGCACTTTAAAAATTGGCTTTCTTGTATAAATCTCAACTAGATTTACCATTTGTATGCTTTTTTTTTTCTTTAACATTTCTAAAACCGCTACAGTGTGCAACTTAACTAAGCTGTATAATTTAGTTTGGGCTAGTCTTTAAATTTAGATTGAGGCTACCTGATTCAATCCATGATAATGCAGCCTTCCTCCGTGGGGAGGCTTCTGAAAGTGTGTGCCACAGAAAGTCAGGTTACATTTGGGTCCCTGGGCACGTCGGCTGTGCGAACTAGCGAGCTAACTGCCATCTTCACCGTGCTTCTTACCCCAAGGTTGCCCATAGAATGCCTTGTTAGCCTCTCTAGGTTTTTACCTTCCTTCCATGATAACAGGGAATCGGAGTGGCCCAGAACTCTCCCACCCTTGGGCCTACAAGCAGTATAACTCAGCAGATGAGTTCTGTCTTTGGAATTTGACCAACAAGTTTGCAATGCTGCCTTGGCCCTTGGAATTCCACAGCTCAAAGCATGTGGCTTACCTTCTCTGGGTCCTCCGTTTCCTGATCTGTTAACTGGCTCATAGCCTGGGATTAAGGGGTGGTGGGGAGCACAGTGCCTAAAGCCAAGTGATCAGTTGATAAATGTTCATTTCCTTTCATCCAGTTCTGAATGGGAGAAATTGTGCTATTCCACCTTCAATGAAAATATTATAAACCTACGGAAGCCAAGGGTCCCAGAACAGAAATTTTTATTGTGGAAACAAATTTTCCTTCCTTTTTATCTACCTAGGTAGAATCACGTGACATTGACCTCCAGTTCATACATTTGGCCAAATTTATTGGGCAACGATGCAAAGTTTCTAGTCTCAGGATTAGAGTATTGCAGGGGTGATTGAACGTAAGTATCTAGAAAGCTACAACAGAGCAGAGTATGTCAGGAGACTTGGTACAGAACCAAGAAACAGTATAGATTCAAAATCATTAAAAGAGCCTTCTTGAAGAATGTAGGTATTCAAATTGGGAATCTAATGGTATATTAGGATTTCAAGGAGAAAGAATTAGGAAGAGTGTTTCAGATGAAAGAAATGAGACAAGCCAGAGTTAATTGGCAAAAAGGGAAAGAAAGGTATTTGGAGAGCATTTGGCAAAGCCCATTTTGGTTTCCCCATTTGACTGGGAAAAGGAGTCTGCCAAATACAGAGCAGGATTTGAATGTATTCTTAGGAGAGGGTGCACTCTGTTTCTCTGCCTTTCTGGGGTTCTGTGTGCTGTGAGAAATAATAACCCAAGCCTTGGAACATCCCATTCCCAGCCTCTCCAGCCAAATCTGGACTTTCAGTCCAAATGATTGTAACATCAGCTGTAAAGTGTTAGGTCCTTGGTTGTGATCTATGCTTGTGACCTCAGTTGGAAACCATTGAGATGGATGATTACTTTTCTTCTTGGAACATAGAAAAGAGGTTGCCACCTTTGTGGTAAAGAGGGGTCAGTAATCTTTTCTGAATTCTGAGAGAGAGAGAGAAAGAGAAGCATCTTGGAAGCGGTTCTAGAGCAGAGTTAGGGGTGGATACGACAAGGAAAGCTGTTCCCAAGGTACAGAGTGGTGAGGGAGGAGAAAGTCTTCAGTGAACCAGAGGCCAAAATTCTATGGTTAAAGAATTCAGATCAAATCCACAGTGAACATTAAAAAAAGAAAAAGCAGCAAGGTGATATAACAGGACCAAAAAAAAAAAGTTTCCTTGGCTAAGTGGAGCAAGCTTCAGATACTACCTGGGTATCTGGCATAGTGCCAGATGCGTAACAGGCTTGTCTTGACTGATGTGAACATTAGGTAGACTGAGCTCAGCTCTTTGATTGGTGAGGAAGACCATTGTCAGCCTTACCAATGGCCTTGCATTTTAAATCTCTGGCATGCAGTGGTAATGAGTAACGAGTAACGAGTATATTTCCAGCCGATATAAGCATGTAGCCAGGCATCTCAAGGCTATATGGGTCAACGAACAATAAATTAAACCAACAGAGGGACTTTGGTGGGACAGTAGGACTCAGGACTCTGCTCACCCTTCATTTACTTTGTCTGAGTAACATGTTGGCATATAATGTGAATATAAAATTGTGGAATCCAAGTTGATTAGAGAAACACATAGACCTTTTGTGGCTCTTGTCCTTGCTTTTACGATGATACGTGCTCTACTGTGAGTGGCAGATGATCCAGAAACTACCCCCAAGGATTTGTCATGAGCTAGGTTATCTCAGCATAGAATTTATATGTTTCAATTGCTTTATTGGATCCCTATAAAGAAAAATATTGACAATAAAATTGCTATTTTTGTCTTACCAGCCACTGCATGATCTTTGTTCCTCTGTGTTTAATGGCTGCATGTTCTTCTCTTCCAACTGCTTCACTGTTCCCCTGACAAACAGCCCCAGCAAATGGAGATTCCAAAATAATGTCTAATCTTTACCAGCAAACTGTCTATCCTGCTGACCCTGTGGAAAACTAGGAACATATTGAATATATCACAGAACAAATTAAGGGTGTGAGGCTTAATGCAGCCAAGGAAGTGATCATAATGCCATATGTCTGGGAGCCTTGAGTGATTCTTAGAGCTCCAGCTTATAGAGTTAGTCATATTGAACATTGTAAATTTCAAAAAGAAAAAGAAATTGTACAGTTCAGCACTCACCATTTTTCAAACTTGATAAAAGAATGAATCCTTTTCGGTCTGACTGCTCCAGTGGACATTCGGTGCAAGGAAAAAGACAAGAGGTGGCTCCGATTTTTCATCCATCTGTCCTCTTGAGTCACCCTTGCTCTTCTCACACCTTATCACAGAAGTCATGCCTAAGGACCGTATTAATTCAATTTAAAAGGGACATACTGATATCTGGGATGCATACAGCCTGCCTTCAAATCCTGGCCCTACCCTTTGCTAGCTTGTAACCCCATAGGAGTTTTTCAACCTCTTAGCTCTTCAGTTTCCTTATTGGGAAAGGAGGATTGAGTTAATAGGTACAGAGCACTCAGCAGTGTGTCTTCTACCTAATCAGAGTTTACTGTTACTGTAATATTATGTTAATTACTTATGCGTCAGATGTTCATTGAGTTCAGGGATTGGTAAGCTTTTTCTATAAAGAGCCATATATTAAGTATTTGGGGCTTTGTGGGCCACATAAGATGGGTCACAGCTGTTCAGCTATGCAACAGTAGGACAGAAAGCAGCCACACACAGAAAATATGTAATGAGAGAGACATGGCTGTTTTCTTTTCTTTCTTTTTTTTTTTTTTTTTAAGATTTTATTTATTTGACAGAGAGAGATCACAAGGAGAGAGAGAGGAGGAAGCAGGCTCCCTGCCTAGCAGAGAGCCCGATGCGGGACTCGATCCCAGGACCCTGAGATCGTGACCTGAGCTGAAGGCAGAGGCTTAACCCACTGAGCCACCCAGGCAGCCCTGAGACATGGCTGTTTTCTAATAAAACTTTATTTACAAAATAGGCAGAACACAGGATTTGGCTTGTCAGCCATAGTTTGACCCCTGAAGGCATTCCTTTGGCTGCTTCAACTCCTTCTCTAAGCTGTTGTACTTACCTATGGACTTGTATGCCATAGCCCCTGCCTTTGTCAGATCTGTGTAGTCGAATTGCCAGAGATGTTCTTAAAATATCATGATGGATCACTTGCTCTGGTATTTTGGGTTAGGGTTGGGCTCCATTTGCTGGTATTTTATATAGCTTTCCAGAGGATAGTAGTGAGGAACCAGGGATGATAATCATAGATGATAAAATTTATTAAGGCACTGTTAAAAAGAAAGAAAACAGATTTTTAGACCTCTGCTTGCAGATTCTGATTCCAGTCTGGGTTTGGACCCAGGAATTTGTATTTTTAATAAACACTTACTTTTAATAAGCACATAAGATGTGATCATCTTCAGGCAAGTTTGGGAAACTTGTCCATCCTTTCCTGTTTCCTCCATTAAATATTACCTGCCCTGTAGCTTCTTAGCAACACCTATGGTAGACAATCCATGTCGGGTAAGTCCATTGGGACATGGCCACATTTTGGGCCAAAGGAGTTCTGAAGTAGGAGTTTTGAAGTTTGTTCAGGTCTAGTAAGTACGACCACTGTACGATGCAGATTTTCCTGGGAATTGAGTTGCAGTAATAGGTCTTATTTCCAGAACAAGAGTCCCAGTTTTATACTAAAGAAAAATGGTTACTGTACCAAATAGAGAAATGGTTTGAGGCCAAAAAGTCTTTCCATTTCATCTTGGGTATGGAGGATACACAGAAATTAATAGGAGACCTAACATTTCTGTGTAAGTCATAGTAACTGTAGGCTGTGGAATACCCAGGCATTCTATGAGCAGCAAAGGAGGTCATTGGAAAACACAGTTAGTATGAAATCAGCCCTGTTTGGTTATTTCTTGCCTCTCATCCGAAGTTGAAAAAAATACAGAAAGTATGGATGAGACATTATATCAGGCTTTGAAAATTCTTGTCCTATAGAAATAGGGTAACATGTATGTTGAAATCTGTACCAACAGAACATGTGACATTAATAGTCTGAAACAAATTACTCTTTTCAAGTCAGGACATCAGTGAGGCACATACCGCCCATCGCTAATTTTACCCCTTTCTCCAATATGGCTTCCACTAAAGAGGCTAGAAAGCTACTCAGCGTCTCAGCTTCCTCCCCTGCAAGCTTCCACCCAATGAGACTTAAGCAGAAATCTTCAGAGCCTTTTGAGAAATCTCTGGTTATCCTAGTAAAAGATATGCTTACCTTTTTACACTCTCTCTTCTTTCTGCATTGACTGTGGAGACCATCTCTGACCTTGAGGCAGAAAGTGAACATGTTCGTGAAAGTAGAAAGGAAATAGGGGGATCTGAGATCTTTTAGGATTTCCTTGAGCTGCACTCCTTTTCTGGTTTGACTTGTCTCCGGACTGTTGTGTATATAACAAAGTCAAGCACTTTTACTGCTTTGACCACTCAGAAATTCTGTTACATGCAGCCAAAAGAATTCCTAACTGGGGTATGCAAGCTACCTCGTTCTCTCTTATGGAGAGCGCAGTGTTTAAGAGGCATTAACACCCTCATATATTGACGGAAGCCTTATGAATGAGCCAGCCATGAAGGCCCTTTGCTGACAAATTTGAAGACACAAATTGCCCTGACCAGAGGCAAGATGTTTCCATTAATCTTGGGTGGGAATTTGAAAAGAAAAGGTAGTTTTTGACTAACTGTTGACTAACGTGGCAGTTACTTTTCAAAAATAGTTTTTAGATGCTTTTACAAATGATAACTTTTTTTTAAAAGATTTTAGTTATTTATTTGACAGAGAGAAATCACAAGTAGACTGAGAGGCAGGCAGAGAGAGAGGGAAGCAGGCTCCCTGCTGAGCAGAGAGCCCGATGCGGGACTCAATCCCAGGACCCTGAGATCATGACCTGAGCCGTTCAGTAGCTTAACCCACTGAGCCACACACTGAGGCGCCCCTTACAAATGATAACTTTGATGCCTTCTAAAATTATCGGGTTGGTAGATCCTACTGAATTGGTGAGGTTGGACCTATGAGACCTGGCCCTCCCAAATGCTGGACCTTCCTTTAGTTTAACTTTCAACAAGGGCCATTTCTACAATGTACATACACTGTGATAATCACTAATTACTAAGTAATGACCATGACTTTTCTTTCAGGAAAGCAGCCAGTGCAGTGGATAATACAGGTTCAGACCCTGTTTAAAAACTTTCAACCTTTGGGGGCGCCTGGGTGGCTCAGTGGTTTGGGCGGCTGCCTTCGGCTCAGGTCATGATCTCAGGGTCCTGGGATCGAGCCCCACGTCGGGCTCCCTGCTCCGCAGGAAGCCTGCTTCCCTCTCTCTCTCTCTCTCTGCCTGCCTCTCTGCCTACTTGTGATCTCTGTCTGTCAAATAAATAAATAAAATCTTTAAAAAAAAAAAAAAACTTTCAACCTTTGCTATCTTGAGCATACTATAATTCCTCTGAGCCTCGGGTTCTTCATGTATGAAGTATGGATAATAATTCATTGGCTCTCAGCATTACCAAAAGGATTGAGTGAAATGATTATATGTGAAAATAGTAATCCCAGACTCTTTTCCCTATGAAGTAATTGCCAGTTATTCCTTTACCCTTTTTAAAACCACAGCTTGGATGTCTGGCTTACCACAGCTTAGCCTCTGAAAGTAAGGGGCTGTGAGCTATTTCCTCTCTTTCTTTTCTATTTTATCTCCATCACAGCTCATTTCAAACATTCCTCTCCATGTCTGGTCTATCTTTGTAGTCTCTGAGCAGGAGAAAAGTACAAGATGGGAGTGAAGAATTAGTTTTATTCTAAAATGCAATGGAGATGGACTGAAAACCATCTAGTAATGTGGCCATCCCATTACCTCTCTCTGGACTTCATCCAGATGCTCTTGAGCAGGGAAGAAGAATTAATTGCCACTTGAATACCTTTGGAAGAGAGGAGAGGAGGGAGACAGGAGGGGTGGGGAGGGATGATGATTTAGTATGTAGGTAATACATATGGTGGCATTGTGTCAAATCTTCCCCAGGAATAAGTTCTAAAATCGAAGAAAAATGCCTCTGTTGACAATTGAGTATTGCCCAAATTACCCTAGAAAATTAAACCATTCATAAAGACCGTTAATGTGTAGTTTGACATCTATAGTCCCACATAGTAATGCATGTGTGTCTGTGTATAAGCTACAGAATCCTATACAGTGATTTTAATATATGGTGTATACTAAAGAGCATGTATGCTGGCTGCCATGTCACGGGAAAGTTTGACTATGGACAAGTTGCTTCCCTGAGCCATTTCTATGATCTGCCAAGTGGGATGATGTTCATACACATGCCATTAAAGCTGCCTAGGAAAATAGGCCAAGGGAACACATTGACATTTAAGGCCCCCTTTTCACACTTGCGCTGGAACGCAAACTCAAAAGAGGGAAGACAATCACCATCTAGTATTCAAATTGATTGTCTCTTTGTCCCACTTACCTCCCACATCCACAGTCCATATAGTTTAACTGTGCATGAATTAATGCGTGTACCGTGCAATCTCCTCTCACTCCTATGAAGAGGGGCTCATTTGCATATGTCATTCTTTGTCTACAAGTCTGCTCTAGGCCTTGAATGAGCAGGTTATCAAAAGCCGGCTGTTTGTAAACTTCATTATAATAGCCTCACCCATATTCATCAGCATGAAAACCGTTTGCAAGGCATCTTAAATGTTCGATCTGAAAAAGTGATCACCTAGTGGGTAAACGCAAACACTTGACAAAGAGGTTGGTTCATCTGACAGACAGAAGGGCAATTCTGGAACTGGTTTCAGGAAGAAGAGGGGCCTCCCCAGGAAAGAACAGCTCCTGTCTGTAGCCCCACTTGCCGGGAGCACCAATTCTCAGAGCCCCTGCGTTAGAGCCCCGTGCCTGGAGCTGGCACCGCTCAGCCTATTCTCTGGACACTAAACACAGGGGGAGAAGCCAAGTTTTTTATTTCCCTTGGCTTAGATACTTTGGGTAGGGAGAGGTTCATGTACAGACCCCTGGACATTCAGAAAGACAGATGCAAAGCAATCATGCCCATCCTGACTTGCGGGAAACTCTGGACGAGTTAGAAGTTTTCTCCTTTACCTTCCTAAGACGCCCAGCGCTGTTTCCTTACACAAGCACGGAGTATAACCGTTGGATAAAACACTCACAAATTGTACATTAGTGCACTGCTTGTACATTCAAAATGATCTTTTAAAACAGAATTCCACAAGAGCAGGAAAGAACTTCTCTGACTTTCATGCGAACAGAATTGTATGTTACAAAAATAATGAGAAATTCTTAAAGACTCAAGCCTTCTAGTGGTTTAAGACTAACACAAGAGACAGGACCCTGGTGGCGGCACTCTCTAAGATAGATGCCTCTACAGCTGTTTACGTGGGAACAAGCAATGTACAAAGAGAACATCCACTACCCAGAAGGAATTTCCGTCCTTTTTTTTTTTTTTTTTTTTAAAGGCGGGTACACTGGTATGTGTTGGGTAGGGCACTGATCTACATATTTTCCCATTAGCCGACAGTGGGCAATTGGCTCAGAGGCTCTGTGTACATACTCAGATCTCTTTTGAATAGGTTGGCCGGGAAAAAACATTTTGTGTTTTCTCTTTTATGGAGATACAGCTGGTCACATCACCCATTTTTGCCCCATGGCTTCCAATTTGGCAGACACAAAACGCAGGTGCTGCATCTCAGAAATGTTGATTTGGCTGGGGGGGGTGGTTGGACCCTCCTGGAAATGTTCACAGTTACAGTTTGAGGGAGCATTTTGTCCTGCATGATTATTTTGTTTTCACTCACTTTTTTTACATTCTCCTAAGGCAAATAAGAAGCAAAACTTTAACACCTAGCCAGCTTTAGACATTTTTTTCCCCCACCCTTTCTTTAACCCTTCGCAGAGGAGAAAGCCCCTTTTATGCCAGGCAGGGAAAGGCAAGAAATTAAGTTTCACTTCATCAAAGAGAAATCCTCCAACATCTTGTAGTACTTTTCTTTTAAGAGCTTCATTTCTTTTTCTCCAGCTGCCTCCATCTCTTTGATACATAAGGGTACACTAAGTTGAATCTATAAACAGAACCCACTAATTAAGAGTGATTGCTTAGGAGATTGGTCCTGACGATTCCGCATTATATGCATGTTCTTCTCAGATATCCATTAGCTGCTAATAAGATACTACAGATGTGCCAGTCTGTTTCCTGTTTCCGTCTATTGTACCTTTATTGCCATATATGGACCAATCGGATGGGCAGAACAATAAGTGGATGTCCTTTTGCTCCCAGAACATGTCTCAAAGGAATGTTTGTTATTAGATTGCTTTTTCTGTTTCACATCAGTATGTTAATAAAGAAAACATAACAGAGAAAGTTTTTTGTTGCTTTTCTTTTCTTCACTTCTGCCACTGTAACTGGTTTATTGTTTAATTAAATCCTCTTGTATAGATATTTTAAAGTACATAATGCAAATATGCCCGGGCAACGTGAGCAGAGGGAAAATGACATTCTTCCTCCCGCTGTCTTAAAGAAAGTTTCCATCTAAATGTTTTAAGTACTTAAAAATTCAGCATGAATATCATGTTGCTATATTTGACTGATTTACACTTGAGACTTGGTAAAAAGCCTATGAATTATTCATTCCCAAGTGATTCTATAAGCCAGAACACCAGAAATCACATCCCCCGTTGAAGTTTATAAAGTGAAAGAGTTTAAATACTCTCTAGACGTGGATGTCTATAGAACTGGTTTTCCCTCTGATTTCAAATCGTTTTTGCTTTCAACTCACTTATCTTTTTATTTTAGGATAAAATATTTTCAGATAAAGATCTTGCCTTTTTAAACAGCAAACCTGGTTAGCATATTTCTACGTTGGTATAGAATACTATATTTTAAAGTCGATTTGTATCTGGTACCTTTTGTTCCTCCTAGGTCCAAAGAGATTTTATTTCATTACAAGAATAAAGTGACTGAGGGGAAAATAATCATTGACTCTGTCTTTGATTTATATGGAGCTAAAAGTGAGAAGAACTAAACTGTAATTTATTGGATAGAATTAAACACTGTACCTGGGGAAGGAAACAAATATGTAACTCCACACTCCTATTTACACACACACACACACACACACACACGCACGAGAGAGAAAGAGAGAAATACCTACCAGCCTGGAACAGTAAAACTACATGTAATAGTACAAGATTCTACATCGTCTCTATACTCTGAAGTCTATAGTTATGGGTCTTGGCAGCTAACTTTTTATGGGAATATATTAATATCACTTAAAATGCTACTTAGAGCAGTAACACTTTGACCTGTGTGCTCATCAGAATTCATAAACTAAATAAGGTCAGGTGGGGCTACTAGCTGGATGACACGTCCCAAGAATAGCCAAAGCTTCTAAAAATACGTAAGCTCTAGTACTAGACAGGAGCTTTTTCCACACACAATTTTGAATGGAACCGTGACCAACCATTTGAGGAGAGAGAAGGAGTAAAATTTCCCAGGGCAGAAGTACACAGAATTTTGAATCTGTTCCTGGGTGTCATTCATTACTACTTTCATGGAATTCTTCACTACTTGCCTAACATTTATAATCCAAGCCATTCAAATAATGGACACAAAGCATGTGCACGTACGTACATATGTCTGCGTGTGCGAGGGGGAGGAGAGGGATCCTGAATTCGCCTTTACCAGGACATGTGTACGGCAATTATACACGCAGGCACAAACAGAGACTTGTTTTGTGTGGTGCTGATCATTCCCAGACTCTTTTTTTTTTTTTTTAAAGATTTTATTTATTTATTTGACAGAGAGAGACCACGAGTAGGCAGAGAGGCAGGCAGAGAGAGAGGAGGAAGCAGGCTCCTGCTGAGCAGAGAGCCCGATGCGGGACTCGATCCCAGGACCCCGAGATCATGACCTGAGCCGAAGGCAGCGGCTTAACCCACTGAGCCACCCAGGCGCCCCATTCCCAGACTCTTAATGAGACATTTCCAAATAACATTAGTCATCAAAGTGTTGCTAATAAACCACCAAAATGTGGCTCAAGATTTCATTCGCTACTAAGAACATTCAGAGATAATTTCTTCGTGGAGAATTGGTATAAAGTACCCTGACTCAAATCGATTTGTGTAACCTCTGCTGTTACTGAAGACTGATCAGAAGCTGCCAGTTCAGTGAAGTTGGGTTGGAAAAGTCATGCCTTGAATTTTTGTGGGCACTGGGTCGATATCCAACAGTAATAAGAATATATGGCTATAATTAAACAATGTGAATGTCTTCTAACTTGTTTTGGTAAGTGGCTACTACTGTGGTTCCAAAGAATCTCCTATCTTATAACACTCGGGCAAGTGTATATTAAGTATTCACTGTGATGTGGACAGTCCTAGGCACTGAGGATATAGCAGAGAACCTTCTGGAAAGAACTCCTCTCCCCGGGGAGCTTAGGGTGTCATGGAGGAGTCTGCAAACTCCAATTTTCTTTTGATGTTTAAAATATTTTTGTTGGACTCTAAAATGCATAGACCTGTTGGGCTACGGGAGGAGAGAATAGTCTTAATGGAAATCAAAATATATACTTATGTTAAGTTGGAAATGACCCAAAATGCAAACAAAAAATGCAAAATCTGAGCTAATTAACAGTATCATCTGTCTCCTGCTAATTCACTCTAGAGGATTTGCCCCAAAGGAAAGTAGTTAATCACTGCTATTGGTTAAATTGTTTTGAGGAAGCTGGTCTACGCTAGAGAAAAGTAAAGAATAATTCAGACGCTCAAGTAATTTAGGAGTGGCAAGTCACAGTTTGGCCACAATGAATCCTAGTTGTTTGTCTGCCTCATCTAAAATCTGAAACTTTTCCTGAGCCAAGATTGGGATGATCCAAGTCTCTAGAGCATTCACCTTAGCACATAATGTAAGAACATGTGAAAAAATTCAGCCATCAAGCTAATATTTTAATGAAAAAAAATTTTTTTAATTAATGCAAGAAATCTATGGTGGAAAAAAATACCAAAAATGGAATAAGGACTTGCTTTGTATTGTCACCCACTGTTCCTTTGACTCTGTCTCCTGCCCACCCTGCCCTAAACTCCAGAAGTACTTTTTTCATTCCTTATCTCCCAGTAGGATTTATTGAGTGTTGTGGCCACTCACTTCCATGTCTGAGTGTCCACAGGGGTGATATCCTGCTCTGAATGGCAAGGCCATGTCTGTTTTGGTATTCCTCACTCTACCCGGTATTGTACAGAGCAGCTACTCACTAAGTGTTTGCTGTTACATCAAGAACCCGGCAAATTAGAGCTCGGAACCTGTTGACATTTCCTGAGCGAGCCTTCTGAAGACCATTTTGTCTGCAGAGATAGCTAAAAGAATGCAAAGAACCCAAACAACATGAAATTCTTTTCAATTTGAGGCTTTATCTTTTTTATGTTTTTTGCTTTTATCATGTTCATTCTAAATTACTCTCTTCTGTAATCAGACTGATTTTCAAAGAGCCAGCTATGTTGGGGTACACAATTAGAGATACCTTGATTTTTTTTCCTTCTACATTTTGACTTGTTTCAACATCAGTTTGTGCTAATGAGCATGTCTGCTAGCATGCCCCACAGGCCCTTGAAATTACTTCATCCAGAACTGCATTCGTTCTTCCTTGAAACTTGTTGTTCCTTCTCTGTTCCCTGTCCTGATGAAAGGCACCATCATTTGTTTAGTTTCTAAAACCAAAATTTCGGAGAGATCCTTGATTCTTTGCTCCCCTATAATGTCATGTGTCCAATCCATGTCATATTCTACCCATGCTACCTTATTAATATCCTTGGAATTAATCACAGCCATGGACCAAAGTCTCAGGCTCTCTCAGTGGGACCATTGCAATAGTCTCTTGTCTCATTTTCCAGCCCCCAGCCTTTGCCATGAGCACAGTCTCCACCCAGCTGCCAAAGTTGGCTTTGTAAAACACAAATCTGATAAACATTGCTCTCCTACTTTCAACCCGCTAATAAATGATTCACTGGCCATTACCATCAGCAGGACAGACCTATTCTTCATAACAGTGCATTCGGGGTCTTTCTCCATCTAGTCCCTTCCTTGCCAGTCTGATCTGGCACTCTTCCCTGGCCGATTCCCTGCATTTTCTCTGTGTAGAAGGCCCTTCTTCCGGTTCAGCTGTCGCCCTTCTCCCACCAGCCTTTGGTTGGCTTTAGGTATTCACCTTCTGCACTTCCGTAATATTAGACACATACTTCCACCAAAGCATGCAATAGAAAGGTTGCCTTGTTCCCCACCAAGATGTGAGCTACCTTGGGAGTAGAGGGTGTGGCATGGGTATGTTTTTTGGCTTTGTGTCCGAGCATCCAGTGTAGGGTGAAGCATTCACGAAACTCACCCAGTTCATTCAACCACTTGTTAAATGATCCTACTCTCATGTCCATCCCCCTCTCATCCATTCTCATGGCCATCTTTTGGTTTAGACTGATATCACTCTCTTGCCTCTCTGCCTAACCTGGGCTAATGTTACTCCCCGAATAGATCTGTTTTCCCTAATCTCTACCTGCTAAAACCCTTCTTGTGTCTTTCAATATTCATCTTCTATGCTGTCTGTTCCATCAGGTCTTTTCTGATTTCCTGAACATGAAAATAAGCCTTCCTTTCTCTGGGCCGCTCTACCCTCCCTCCACACCCCTAGCACACATATGCTTTATTTGCAGTACGTCACTGTAATTCATGTGGCAGTCAGCATTCCCTCCTTAGATGGTGGGCAGAGACCTCTCCTCTCTCGCTCTGTTCCCCTACAGGTCTAGCTCCATGCTTTGGTCAAGAAAGGGGCTCAGAATTGAATTGGAACTGAACTGAATTGAATAAACTACCCATTTATGAAATAATTTGCTTTAGAGTTGCCAGAATTAAATGGCTGCTCCAGTGGCAATATTACTCTAACTCACTAATATAATTTGATCCACTGAGGAGCTAGTTAATTAAGTAGGTAGATTAAAAATATAATCTGCTAGAGAAAGAATGTTTTGGCAGGGACCCATACATTGTGGCTTTTTTTTTTTTTTTAAAGCATTGTGATCTCTGAGCTATAATTCCTCTTGTTTCTACCCAAAATAGCAATAGGACTCTCTGCACATGACTGTTGATGTCTGGGTTTAGGAACACAAGACCATACACCTGTGTGCCAGATGTGCTCTGCAGCCCATGCTCTGCCCCAGTCCATCTGCAAAGCATACCCCATGCTGGCTTCTTTCAATAGACAAGGGGGCATTGGTCCCCAGCCTTTTTACATGATAGATTCCCTGGTGCTTGCATGTTTTCCTTAACCTAAAACCCCCTTCATTGAATTTCAATGTCTTGGATGACCTTTGCCAACACAAGAGGCCATCCTCCATTTGCTTATCAGTGAGTCTGCTTTTTCTCTGCCTGTTTGATTTTTTTCTGCATGGCCTTTCTTTTGACTTGCCTCACCACTTGTGAGAGTGCTGTTGGGTCTTCTGTAGCCAAACTAGCCACATCAGCACCAGTAGTTAATAGCTGATCAGATCCTTAGGATTTCAATCCAGTGCCTTAACAGTGTCATCTGATCTTGCATGTAGCTTTAACCGGAATGAATGGGATTCAGTAACGAATGGGTCTGCATTGATGGGCACTGGAGACAGGATAGCTTTGTGATCCTCTTTGTTTCTGTAAGAATGCCTCTGCAACTGAATCCGGCCCCTTTCTATGCCAATGTGCTAATAGTTGTGGAATCTCATTCATCTCAACAGAGGCCAGTTAGCTCTGGAATCCCATCTGTTTGAGTGGATGCAGTAAAATGTCACGGAAATGTGGCCATTCATTCACATCACCAGTGAGAGCTTTCTCACTATTAATTTCCCTTCATTTTAAGTGACTCCAATCACAGTTTCTTATACCAACTGGAGGAAAAAAAAAAAAAAAGTGTTTGGAGTGCTCACTTAATTTTTTATTTTGATTTTTAAGTGCTCATACACAAGAGAGAATTAAATTAAACAGTTATAAAAATATCTGCAGAGTCTAAATGGAGAGGCTGCCATCCCTACAACAGATTAAAAAAAAATGCTTCAGCCAGAGTTTTTGAGTCCCTCTCAGCATAGGATGCCCAAGGCGGTGTTTTGGCCCAGAAGAATTTTTAGGCTGATTTTTTCTTTTTTTTTTTTTTCCTCCTGAAAATAGAGTTGAAGGAGTAGAGAAGAGGCTGTGTGTTCACGAGAATGGGGTAAAGGAAGAGTGACACAATAGTTAAGAATGTGGCAGGCCTTCGAGTTCACCTCCTGACTAGCTGGACAGCAGAAATCTTGGAGCCAGTCTGGCTGGAAATGATGGCAGGAGCTTGTAAAACCACAGTCAGTAGGAAATATGACTGTTTGTATACATTTTGTCATTTCCTTAAGAAATTTCCTAAATTGATTTTTAAGTCAAAAAATTTGACTTCTAAAAGAGAATATCTGGGTGTATGCATATGTCTTTAAGCATGCATGCAATCTAAGTAGAGGAATGGATGAAAAATACAGGAAATAATAGATAATTTGCTAAAAATAAATATGGAGGAAAAGTGCTTTGTTTTTTTTCTGGCTACCTGTGAGCATCAATGGCTTCATCAAGGTATCAAAGCCATTTTTATTTATATTTATTTTAAAGGTATCAAGCCATTTTTAAGGACTCAACAATGTTAAGAAAAACTAACCAGGGCTTCCTAGGTGCCAGGCACAGTTCTGAGCATTTTATGTGCATTAACTCCTTTGTTCTTTGTCACAAAATTGTGAACTACTGCTATCATTTCCATTTTATAAATCGGGAAAGTGAGATTCAATGAAGCTGAGACTTCATCCTTTGCCTCTAACAGGAGCTTTGTAATCATGTGATACCTAGAATGAGATGCTTTATTTGTAAGGTGTGAATTGACAAAGCAATGTGCCCACCAATTTAAATCAAACATGCCAGAGCAAATACAGCAGATGACTGTTTATCCAGAATGTCTGTAATTTGACACATTCTGAATTAATAACTTTTCCAAAATGTGAGTATTTTGACTTTGAAAGAATGTAACAGTTGATCAATGTCATTTTATCCCATAATATGATATTTGCACAACTGAAGCTAAATGCTTTGAACATGATTTCCTGCTCAACACATAAACAACTAAGAAACATTACAGTGCATGCATTACTAGTCCAACTGTTAAGATAATACTGCTATATTTTCTTACAGATTTCTCTTCTCCTACTCTTATTCTGGGGAATGTGCTTCCATAATACCACCTGGAAGATCATACCATCACTTTATACCATACATTCAACCAACCCATGCTTCAGTTACCAGAATGCTGTGATTATTAAAATGTTAATTATTCTAAGGTGTTCTTATATAATAATCCAAAGGCTTGAATTCTGATCTTACTATGTTACAGTTCCTTATAAACTCTGCTGTCTATTCAAATGAGTGCTATTGGCTTTCAAAGATGATCCTTAAAGAAGTGATAGACATATTTTAATAGTGCTACTAATGATCCTCATTACTTTGAAATTCTTCTTCTTTTCAATTTGAAGCAAACAATAGTTTAGGAAGGTGGCCACTCTTTATCCTTGGAATTGCTTTAAAAATGTGATTTCTGAAGACACAAATAAATGGAAAGCTATTCCATGTTCATGGGCTGAAAGAATTCCTATTGTTGAAAGTCCGTACTACCCGAAGCAGTCTACAGATTGGATGCAATACCTATCAAAATTCCATTGGCATTTTTCACAGAAATAGAACAACCTGGCAATTTTCAGGGAGGCTCAAAGGCTGCTGATTTAAAAAACAAAACAAAAAAACCCTTGTACAGTTTTCACATGACATAGCAAAAAGGCAAAAATAGTTAAATAAACATTTTATACACTTGTTCAGGAATGGTTGTATGTTGCCACAAAGATAGCACACTCTTGCCTCTTCTCTTGGTACCACTCTGACCCTTGGCTTCTTTTCGAGCCTGTGTCTTCTTTAGAACTAACATCACTTGGCTTCACCTCTGCTTTAATGTCTCAGGAAGTTTTAGAAGCCAGTGGTGAGCATCTTCAAGATTTTCTCCCTGACTGGGCACCTGGGTGGCTCAGTTGGGTAAGCAACTGCCTTCAGCTCAGGTCTTGATCCCAGAGTCCTGTGATCGAGTCCTGTATCAGACTCCCAGCTCCATGGGGAGTCTGCTTCTCCCTCAGACCTCCCCTCTGATGGTCTCTCTCACTCTGCTTCTCTCTCAAATAAATAAATAAAATCTTACGGTTTTCTCCCCGACCAACACCACATATTGGGTTTTTCCCTGGGTTGGGGGGATGGGATGGGGTGGGAGATTATATTTTGGCAAAACTGGCTACTGGTTTCAGGATAAGTATTATGTCAGTGTTTGTGGTTTGTGTCCTTGAAGGCTAAGAGTGGACTGATATATTCATTTCCTATTGCTACTTTAAAAAATAACCACAGACTTAGTGGTTTTAAAACCACACAAATTTAGCCTTTCCACTCTGGTGGTCAGAAGTCCACAATCAGTTTCACTGGGACAAAGTCAAAATGTCAGCTGGGTTAGTTCCTCCTGGCTCTGAGGAGAGAATGTGTTTCTTTGCCTTTGTCAGCTTCTAGGGGCTGAGTATATTCCTTGGCTTTTAGCCCCTTTACCTTCAAAGCATATCACTCCAAATTCTGCTTCTGTCATCATACTACCCCTTCTGTAATCACACCTCCCTTGGTCTTCATCTTGTAAGGACCTCTGATTATATTGGAGGAACGCAGAGAATCCAGAATAATCTCCCCATTTCAGGATCCTTAATTTTAATCACATCTGCAAAGTTCTTTTGGCCACATAAGAGAACATTCCTGGGTTTCAGAAATTGGGACATGGACACCTTTGAGCACCATTATTCAGTCTACCTGAGCTGGCTCAGCTACCACAGAAGGCTAATGTGTCTTCGGTGGTCTGAATGATTCAATGTCCTGCAAATTCATATGTCGAAATCATAACCCTCAGGGTAATGGTGTTAGAGCCTGAAGCCTTTAGTGGATGATTAAGTCATGATGGTGGAGCCCTTCTGATTGGGAATAGTGATCTTATGAAAGAGAACCCAGAGGGCTAGCTTGCCCCTTCCACATGTGAGCACACAGTGAGAATGTGCCCACCATGGGGGCTCTCACCAGAGCAGGGCTACCCTGGTGCCTTGATCTTAGACTTCCAGTCTGTAGAACTGTGAGAAGTGTCTGTGGTTTATGAGCCACCCAGTCTGTGGTATTTTGTTAGGGCATCCTGAATGGATTGAAATGGTACCCTATTCACATTAATGCAGAACTGGAAGTCAATAGCGTTTCTGCTCCTCCACACTTTCTTCATGGTCTGCCCTAGCTCAAAAATGTAACTTTCATCATGCCCTTGCATCCTTTTGCCTTTCCACTTTTCTTAGAACATACTTTCAGGAATACCTTTTTGTAGGGCTAGTTTTCATTTTTTTATTTTTTTCGAAATGTTGACTGTGTTTTAAGGAACAAATGCAGGTTTGTTGGCAAAATCCCTTCCAGGGAGAATAAAAGTAGGTAAGAATATTAAAAAAAAAAAAAATTATGAATGTAAGAAAATGCAGAAGAGGTAAGGAGGGAGAGAAGGTAAATAGATGTTCCTTAAAGGTGAGTAGAGAGCAGGAGTCCATGAGGCCTGTGAATAGTGAGGATCCAGGCCTGATCCTAGCAGAGTCCCTGCAGATGAGGGCTTTTCCAGGGAAAATGGCTGTGTGATGCCCTGGAAAAACTGGACCCTGCGCCCAGGACACCAAGGCCAATAAAGCCATATGTACAGGCTAATTTGGGCTCAGATTTTGGAAATATATCAGTAGAAGCTATGTGGACTGAGTCTGTCCCCCGTTGGTTGGTGGAGCTCCTTCTCTCTTGTAATTATCAAGGTATAATTTACATAACATAAATTCATCCTTTTAAGTTGTATAGTTAGTGGTTCTTAGTATATTCACAAAATTAGGCCACTGTCATCCTTACTTATTTTCAGTGTATTTTCATCACCCGAAAAGGAAACCTTATTCTCATTAAGAGTCACTCTCCTCCTTCTCCCAAATTTCTGTCTAGGGATTTGTAAATTCTGGAAATTTCATATAAAAAGAATCCTATCATATGTAGCCTTCAGATCTAAGGCCTTTTAAGGTTTCTGTGGCCTCTTTCCCTTAGCATAATGTCTTCAGGGCTCATGTATGTTGTGGCATGTGTCAGTACTTAATTCCTCTTAACAACTAAATAATATTCCATTGTACAGATAAATCACATATTGCTTACCCACTCATCAATTTGTGGTCACTTGGGCTTTTTCTACTTTTTGGCTATTACAAATAATGCTGCTGTGAATATTCATGTATAAGTTTTTGCTTGGTTTGTTTTCCCTTTCCTTATATACTCAGTGGTGGAATTCCTAGGTCATATAGTAGCTCTGTGTAACTTTATTCCTTCCTTCCTTCCCTCCTTCCTTCTTTCCTACCTTCCTTCCTTCCATCCATCCATCCATTTATCCATCTTTCTGGAACTGTTAAACTGTTTTCCCAAGCATCCACACCATTTTAATATTCTCACCAGCAATTCTGAAGGGTTCAAATTCTACACATTCTAACATGTGTCATTATCTGTCTTTTTTCTTGTAGTCCACTGTGAATGTTTTGGTTGCATGAGACCCCAGGTCCTTTTTATAACTCTGGAAGGGAGAGAAAATCTTAACAACAGACTGAATCCTCCCACTATCATGTAGTAGAAAGATTTAGAGCCTAGTCAACCCTAATTTAAAGAAATTAGGCATTCCTCTACACCTGGAAAATAAAAAGTCTTTGCTTATTTGGTGTGACCTTCTCTTTGCAGTATCATAATTCTAAAGTGTTTCTTAAACTTCTCCCACATGATGCTACATAGTTGCATGGCCCATGGTTGTGTAAAGGATTCTCTAATGCGTGAAAAACACATGGACTCTAGCTTTATTCCACTTCTCCTACTGTCGGGACCTCACCGCTCACTGGAAGCTGAGGGGATCCGAGACAGGCATATTTCCAATCCATTTTTATTTTTTTAATCAACTGAAAGCTCTATTGAACATAGCTGTGATGTCTTGGACCACAGCAGGTACGCGTAACACAGAATGCAAAGAATGTGGGAAAGGAGAAAACCCAGACAGTGATAACAGGTCTGGCCATAAAGCTTATTTTCAAAGATGCTAACAGTATGGCACACCATGTCCAAAATGAACACTGATCCCTCTCCAAGAAGGCCTGGTATGAATTAAGTGTGGACTGCAGGCAGAGGCAGATCAGGGCTGTGTGGTGATAATTCCAGATTGACATAGACACAAAACCTAGAGACATAGGGATAAGATCTGGCTCTTGAGAAGAAGCAGCTAGAGGGAGATTGGTAGAATATCTTCACCTTAGCCAGAAGGTACTGGGGAATAGGGGAATTTGATCAAGTCCAAAACTCCTGTCCCAGCTGAGAACCTGATGAGAATGAGGACTTACCTCCCACAGGCCATAGGATATTGGGCAGCAACAGTAATTTGAAACATTGCTTGTCATCACAAGAAATGTCTTTAACCCGGTCCATGTGAGTGAAGAAACCAGCATTGTGTCAGAACCTGAGTGGACCTACGGTGGGCATGGGTACAGTGCCCAGATGTTCTGCAGCAGCTCTGACAACCCCAATTTATTAAGGTGAAAACTGTGTGACCATTTCATTTATGTGACCTATCTAGATAACCCAAATGTGCCTGGAAAATTCTTGCTCTTGTTGTTTTGACGTGGTAAAGGCAACTGTATAAATTTGTTAGAGATATTTTTTCAATTCAACCTTACTTTCTGGAGTAGGTAAACCCCCCAAAATCTATAACCATGTTGTAATACTTAAATATTATTGAATACTAAACACAGGTTATTTAAATTCACTACTTTGAAGACTTTAACTTCTATTATATGAATCCTCCCTTTATTAAAAAAATGATGAATTTATTTTCAAATATCAACAGATATGTAAACATACTGAGCCTGTTGGTAGCAAAGTATACTCTATATGTTTTTATGATCCCCATATTATTACAAACTGCAAGATTCCAGAGACTTCAAATGTGTCTCTTTCCTTAGTGATTTTCCAGCACCATGTCATTTGTGAGTGGATACTTACAAATCCTCCTTGACAACATTATGTCAGTCTTAATCCCTAACAAGTAGATTGACATTAAATCAGTGGTCATTATCCTAGTAATCTGAAGACTGGACACTTTATCCTTCCAAAAGAGAGAGAGTTAAGTACTGGGATGGTAAGGTTCTTCTGGGAGCTAAGTTCTTGCGATACAATTTGGGAGTTTGTTTCATAGAAGAGAAGGAAAAATACAGATCGGTTGAATAGGTGAAACTTGAGCCTCAAAAAAATCAGAATGCTGTTCCTAACACTAAAGGTAACCTAGAGGCACAGTCATGGCTATTATGACCTGATTCATCCCTTTTTCTACCAGTGTTTTGGTTCTGTGTTCCTGTCTCCCATGTCTTGCTCACTTGGTTTCTCCAGTCTCATGGCTTCTATGAACTTATTTTTCTGTATATCTTTCCATTTCTATGCCAGTCTTTTACCTGTGGCTGTCTTTGTGTGTTAGATATTCAAAGCCAATCAGTAGTAAGACTAATAGGATACCATTCAATGCAGAGACTCCCACTGGGCAGACTACATCTTCTAAGCTACCTTATAGGCCACTAACCCGCCTACAGATAGCTGATTTTCCCTTTAACCAAATCCTAATGCAATCGTCATGCTTGCTATGGCAGAATTCCATGATGCAAAGCATGGACACCATTGTATAAGAAGTTGTCTGCTGTCACTTCTCTTAGAAACAAGCCGTGATAGTAACAGATGTTTGTTCCAATACATACTCTATACTTTTATGTTTTGGAATCTGTGTGAAAAGACCTTAAGAGAAAGCTGGTTCTTCAGGAGGTGAGTTTGGCAATGCTAGTGTATGTGACAACGTTGGTTGAGTGTTGACTCCCTAAAAATTCATCTATACATTGCTGCTCCTATAGTATATGAAATTAAAATCTTAGAGTTTTCTGCTTTCTAATGTATGTGTATTTCCTCATCATTTTCTGAGTCATATTTTTGCTTTGTATTTCTTTAGCAGATGGAATCACATAAAAATGGCCCAAAAAGGATGCAGGGACATTTTGTGTATGTTTTTAAAAATATGTCTTCAATATGCCAGTTGACCTCCTTCTAAAGGAGAAGAGTGATTCAGCTTTCACTCTGCTCACTTGGTGGTGTGAGGGACTCTTTGATGGCATTATTCTCTCTTAATGACTCTCTTCTCTTTAATTTCTGAATTAAAGAGTGGTAAAGCATTTCAAGTTACCCATTGTGTCATCCCCTTGGCTTAAGTTGACCATAATTTTATCAGAAATATTTACGATGAAAACAGCCTGTATAAGAAAGGCTGCAAACCTACCAGGCGTGCAAAACTGACTTCTTTATAGCCATGTTTCTTTTCTATCAAGAGCAGCAGCACAAGAAACTGACAGAATTTGTGCTGAGTTTGGCATTTTTTGCTGAAAACAGGTATTTGGCTGAATGTATTTGAAAAATTTTAAGTGGCATTACCTGGAACCAATACCTTAAATAAATAGGGAGGTTTGAGCTAAAATAAACTGTAAGAAGAGGAGATATGCATATAGTATCTGTTGAAGCAAAAATATCTCCCACAACAAATTCTAAAGGAGCTGAAGAAACACAGAAGAGTTTTCTGTGCTCTACCACGAGAAATTTAAAAATCAATCTTTCATTCACTTCTGTTTGTGTTTTATGTTAGCCACATCAGCATGGTATCACAAAATTTCCATGAGAGGAAATGAATACAGTGTTTCCTCCAGAAGTCTTTTCTGTTCTGTCACTTGGTTTTCACTTGAAGGCAGCATGATATAAAATTAATACTTCTCACCAGGTTAAACTGTTTGGCTCCTTTGTCTCAAGGCAGACTCTCATCAAATGTCCTCTCTACAACTTGGAGTCTTCTAGAAAACACATATAAGACATCAATACATGAAATGACATTTTTAATTATCTGGTATGCATACGGGTGCATGCTAAGGCAGGCCAAATACCATCTTTATTTTATTTAATAGTAGGAGGCTTTTGAGACATACCCTTTGGCGTGTCCATGATGGCAAGGCAAACCTCACTTTTTAAAAAGATTTTATTTATTTGAAAGAGAATGAGAGAGAGAGAGAGAGAGAGAAATCATGAGGATGGAGGGGGTAGAGGGAGTAGCAGACTCCATGCTGAGCAGGGAGCCCCATGCAGGACTCTATCCCAGGACCCTAGGATCATGACCTGAGCTAAAGGCAGATGCTTAACCGACCAAGCCACCCAGGAGTCCAAACATCACCTTTTTTGTTCAATTTCAGATTGAGACCAAACAAACAAAAGACAGACTCTTAAATACATAGAACAAACTGGTGAATGCCGGAGGGATGGTAGCTAGAGAGATGGGCGAAATAGATAAAGGGGATTAAGAAGCATGAAATCATAAAATAAAATAAAAATAAAATTCAAGTTATAAAATGAATAAGTCACAGGGATGAAAAGGACAGCATAGGGATTATAGTCAATAATACTGTAATAATGTATGATGACAGATGGTAACTATACTTACTATGGTAAGCACTGAGGATAGAATTGTCAAACCAATATATTGTATCTTAAAACTAATATGATACTATACCTTAATTATATTTCAATAAAAATTATCATGAAATATCATGTATGATAAAAGAAAATTCAGTGAATTTCTAGTGAATGGATTAATAACATGCATTTTTTCCTATTCCTTCCCAAATCTTTATTAAAATGATAGCAAGGGGATGTAAAATGTATAAATCATTAAAACTAAGAAAAACATGAGAGGTGCTAATTGCAGGCAAGAAATGGCAACAAATTTTCTTGAAGACAAAAAGTAGATGGGCAGTAATGAGTAAATTAGCGAAGTGCAGAAAGCAGAACGTTAAGTGCCTGAAGACGGAGTTGCAAAGGAGAAGCAAGGAGATGCAAACGTAGGATTTTGGATGGTCCCAGAAAGTGGAAGCACCAGATATCCAGAAAGATGGAAGTGGCGACTGAGAAGATTCTTTGGAGTTCTGAACAAGGAGTAGTTAAATTCATTTCTCCGTTTGTTACATTCTGGCGATTACTGTAACCCAACCCTGGTAGGAAAGATAAGTCTACTCTTCAAAGCAATTAAACTAGAGAGGTTAGAATTCTGGACACCATGCATAAGTGTAGAGTGGGGAGGCAGTGTGAGACTGAACACAGGTGGAAGAAGTGAAAGGCTCCATATTTAATAGGGAGTGCATGGGCAGCCTGAGCCTCACTGTTCCATTCATCTACAAGAAGTCTTTTCAGAAAGGCATTTCCTTTTTTCCCCATTCTGGATAGACTCTTAGAGAATTTCTCCATGAATTTACCAAAGAGCCTATAGGGGAGGAAAAATGATTTTTCCTCTATCCGTCTGAGTTCTTGGCTGAGACCACTGTAATAAAAGATCAAGTAAAGAAAAACAACAAAAATTTATTGACATGTATACCTCATGTATGTATGGGAGAGACCCAGAAAAAAAAATGAATAACCCCCTGAGATGGCTTAAAATTCAGAATTAAATACTATCTTGATAGGGAAAGGGGAAGGTGGGGTAGGCAGTATCTAAGGCAAGAGTTAAACTTAATTTTTAAGAAAGTTAATTGGGTGCTTAGAATAGACTACAGGTATGTTAGCTTGTGACACTGTTTGTCAGGGTGTGCAGATGACTTCTAATTTCCTCTCCTGTGATAAGAGTCCATCTTGGCTGGTTGATAAAACTCCCATGGAGGGGGTTTATAATTGTGTTCCTTTTGGTGGATAGGTCTTTGGGCATAAAGGGAGTTAAGAAAATGCCTCTCTCTACTTTTACTGTTTTTTAAGTGCTTACAACTCAAATAATCAAAATACCGAAATACCAAATCATATTATATTATCATATTATAATTGTGTTCCTTTTGGTGGATAGGTCTTTGGGCATAAAGGGAGTTAAGAAAAAGCCTCTCCCTACTTTTACTGTTTTTTAAGTGCTTACAACTCAAATAATCAAAATACCAAATCATATTTTAGGGTGACATGTCCCCAGTCCCTATAGTCATATTTTGGGGAAGCTTATTCTGCTACTTTTCAAGCCCCAAATAAAAGGCCCATAAATCTAACATTTGCAGAGTCTCCCACAGAAATGTCCCACTTAGATCAATTTTTCATGAAACTCATTCATTTGACAAGATTTGCTTATGAAAACAGAGCTTGCAATAAGTTACTCCTTTCAGATATAAATGGACAGACCTAGTAGTAGACAGAAAATACAATTGAGAAATGCATGTAATATTAAAGAAATTAAAACAACAGATGGAAAAGTGGGGCTGGGGGGGAGAAAGTCAATATAGAAAGTAGAGTAAAACATTTAAAAAAAAAAAAAAAACTACTTGATATCCTAAAAGAAAGATAAGCTGTTTGTGACAAAAACCAGAATGTGTAAAGATGAAAAAACAAGAAAACTCTTAGATGTTAATAAAGTACCATAAATATGAAATTCAGAAGGGTAATAAGAAATTAAGATGAGGTTATCTTGCAAAGAGTAGAACAAATGGATGAAAAGTTATAATATGAGAGAAATGTAATAGAAATGGAGACTCGATTCAGAAGATGCAGTATCTAATATCTCCAGAAGCAAAGAATATATACAGAGGAAGATATTATCAAGGAAGTATAAAATCAAGTTTTCCCCAACAGAAGGATATGGGTTACCAGATTGAAGAACTCTACCAAATGCTTAGCACAATGTAGGAGAAAAAAGGATCCATTGGGGATAAAGAAAAGACTATAAAGTCTTGCAAAAATGAAAAAAATGTCACACACAAAGGATCCAAAATCGGAATAGTTTTAAAAATTTCCAAAGCAATGTAGAAAGTTTGAAAAAGTGGTGTAACATACTTAAAACTCTAATTTAAAAAGTTAACTTCAATACATAATTTTATACCTACCCAAACTATCAAGCAAGTGTGGGGTATAGCATAAAAATATTTTAAAGCATGCAAAATCTCAAAAAACTTACATCCTGCACACCATCTCTGAGAAAGATCTTATGGGAAAAAAAACACCAGAGTAATAATTAAACCAAGAAAGAGAAAGGCATGTGATCCAGGAAATGGGCTTTAAAAAAAAGAGAGAAAGAGAGAGAGAAGTGATAATAGAGAATCTTGGTTTGACATCTGTGCATGAGACTAGGAAAGCAGACATTCAGCCCTGGGGCAGGAGGAATGTCTCTAATTGTGGAACTCCTATATCATATGACATGTCTGGCAAAATTGTCAGGGAGTTGGGGAAGAATTATTCATAGATGGAAAATAATCCAATTATATAAACAAAGCAATTATTAACTCCAGGAAAAACAAAATTTTTTTATAAGAACTGTAAATGCAGTATGTCCTGTGGCTCAGCTGTAACAATATTTACCTAGTCATATTTAGGTAAATATAATGTAAATGATTTTCATTTTTTTAATTGTGATGACACTGTGTTGGAAATAAGAGAGAAAAGGGGATTTAGCATGTGTGAGCAATAACTTAAGAGACTTAAATCATATTTATAGTAGAAACCAACAGATAGTAAAAAAAAAAAGTTATATAATTATGAAAAAATAGGTTAAGCACATAACAAGAAGTACAAAGTAATAGGAAAAAGCCCAACTAAAAGTTTCAAGTAGTTGCTTATAGGGAGGAGAGCTGAAGGATGGGGAAAGTGGACTGTTGTTTTTCTGTATTAATCTAAAGCAGAGGTTAGCAAGCTATGGTCCATGAACCAGGTTCAGCAGGCTGCCTATTTTTGTAAATAACATTTTACTGGATTACAGCCATGACCAATAGTTTATGGATTGTCTGTGGTTGCTTTTGTCTCACAAGAAATTGGTACAAAAACAGAGTGGAGTATTTGTGACAGAGACTACATGGCCTGCAATCTAAATTACTTACTTTCTTGCCCATTACAGAAGAAATCTGCCAACCTCACATCTAGAGCAGTGGTTCTCAAATGTTAGCTGCCGAGAATCATCCAGAGTGCTTCTTAGAACACGGGTTGCTGGGGCTACCTCAGACCCCTGATTCACTCTCTCTCAGGCATAGAGAATCTGTTTCTAACCAGTTTCCAGATGATGGTGAGACAGCTGGTTTAGGGACAGTGCTTTGAGAACCACTGGTTTAAAGGGAACTTTTTAAATTTTCTAATCCTGTGTAAGTATCATGTTTATAAAACAAATGTTAAATATTTAGAAGTATAAGTTTGGAAGCTTGCATGCAAATTGAAGCTAAAATAAATACAGAAATGATCTCTGGTAAATTAAATGTGACAATGAATTGAAATGTAATTTAAAAGCCTTTTTAATGGAACAAAAACATGAACAAATTAAATTGGAGAAAATATACTGGGTTTTATTAAAATAATATCTCACAGATGCAGGCAGAGATGTTAACAGTTCCCAGGATCCCTGTCACTGCCTGGCACCGTTCATCTAAGTGGTTAGTAGGTAGAACTCTCCTACTACCTCCTGTCCTTCCGCTACAAAGGCAGATTATTGCAGAACAATACCGACTATGCATACAGTTATGTAAAAACCCCTTCTTTTTTATTTCCTCTTAAATATTTTCCATATTTCCATTTCATATCTCATAAGATACTTGTTTTCTGGACAGCACTGTCTGAGAAACTTGATTTAAAACCCGTTCCTCTTCCCTTGACCCCTTTTGCAGATGATGAAATTGACACCCAGGCAGTCTCCTGGGTGGAGATCTAAGACCTCCTGACTTGGTCCCCACTTCCTTCCCCTCTTCTACTCCACTCCCCTTTGCTTCACTTCAGGTTGCAAAGACAGGAACCCTGAATGAGCCCAAACTCAAATCAGGCATGGAAGGGGAAAAAAAGCACTGCTAATACCACTAACCATCTTTTTTTTTTTTTTTTTTTTTTTTTTTTGAGAAGCCTAAAACAAAGGAAATTCTCTGATTCCAGAAATAGCCTTAATCAGTCACATATGTGAACACAGACCCAGTGACTGTTCAAACAACTTTCCAGCAACATAACAGGATTTTCCCAACCCACTGATTTTTATTTCCCTTTTGCCCTATTATCAGTTTAAGTTTTCTTTTTCGTCTTTCTTTTCTTTTTCTTTTTTTCTTTTTTTTTTTTTTTTTTTTCCCTTGAAGATCCTAGGCATGATACCAGACTTTTCAATCAGACAGGCAGGATGCTGAAATTCTGCTGTGTTTGAAAGCAAAGAGACATGAAGGATTATTGAGAGTAGAAATAGTCCCTGGTTGGTAAAAACAAACAAACAGCTTTAAAACTCTAAGAATTGTGCCCTGCGGGGGTGGGTTTGCTGAACTGTCAGCTCCACCAGTTAATGAGGTAGTTTGTCTAATGGAGATAGAAAAGACCATTTTTAACAATGCTGGGCTTTGTGTGTGTGATTTAAAAATCAAATTGAGTGGAAATGCACCAAATACTAAATGGTATTGTTTATTTTCTAATTAATTTGCTACAAACTACAAAATGAAAGTGTTAAATATATTGGATGGTGTGTGATTTTTTAGAGGAGAAAGCAGGGAAAACGTTCACCTCTCATAGTCCATTTACTTTATTTTCATCAGAGAAACAAGTTGTGGTTTGAAAGTGTAAAAAGGAAATTGATATTTGGGGAGGGGCATCACTTTGGGGGGCAAGCTTGTTACAAAAGCTAACAGGGAATACGGTCTCCTTTGTAAGGGACAGCAGAGTTCTGGGGAACCTGGGACCATAAGGTCTCACTGTGGATGACGTGCATTTGTAATATTAATAGGCCAGGGACTCAAGGCCCTGGGGAGAATGTCATCGAGGTGAGGACAGCCTCTCACATCACAACAGCTTGTGGACTTCTTCCTGTAGGGTACAGCAAGGGCACCTCAAGCACTCGGTGACATAAAGGCACAGCATGGTACAGGGGAAAGCAGAGAGACTGTAGAACCAGCCAGGTCTAGGTTCAGATTCTGACTTAGCCACAGGCTGACTCTGTGACATTGCGGGTCGGTCATTTAAACTCACTGAGACTGTTTTCTCACCTGGAAAATATGGAGAATAACTGCCTTACAGGACGGCTCTAAGGGCTAGAGCTTAGAGCTCATAAACGAAGTGCCTGACACATAATAAACAAACGAAGCTATTACGGATTAGAAAATTCTAGGGTTCAGAATCAAAGTGACTGACTTTGAATTGAGAAATCAGTGAGCTTTCATGAGTCTTTGTTCTCAGCTGTACCCAGATCCCATCTTTGCTCCTTCCAAGGACTAAAACAAAAGTTTTAGTCCTGATATTTTCCTCAAATGATGGTGCTGTGATTTCCTCCTGCCCTGACCCCAGAACCTCTTGTCTATTCCAGCGAGCTCATTCTCAGAAGCATATCATTTGATGAGACAACGCACGTGTGAATAGATGACTTTAACTTGGTGTTGACTCCGCACCGGGCACTTGGCTTCTCTTCGTGTTGCCTCATTTCCTCACTTAGGGCTCACAACCACCTTCTGAAGTAAATTCTATTATTATGCCCATTTCACAATAAAAACTGCTATATTGAGAAGTAAGATAACTGTCCGTGGGGTGGGGCCATGATTTGAACCTAGGTGGTGTGGCTCTAGAATCATGCTCTTGGAGGGGAGCCCTCCTACACTGTTGGTGGGAATGCAAGCTGGTGCAACCACTCTGGAAAACCATGTGGAGGTTTCTCAAAAAACTGAAAATAGAGCTACCCTATGACCCAGCAATTGCACTATTGGGTATATATGCTAAAGATACAAACGTGGTGCTCCGAAGGGGCACATGCACCCGAATGTTTATAGCAGCAATGTCCACAATAGCTCAATTATGGAAGAACCTAGATGTCTATGAACAGATGAATGGATAAAGAAGATGTGGTATATATACACAATGGAATACTATGCAGCCATCAAAAGAAATGAAATCTTGCCATTTGCGACAACGTGGATGGAACTAGAGGGTATTATGCTTAGTGAACTAAGTCAATTGGAGAAAGACAACTATCATATGATTTCCTTGATATGAAGAAGTGGAGATGCAATGTGGGGGGTTGGGGGGTAGGAAAAGAAAAAATGAAAGAAGGTGGGATTGGGAGGGAGACAAACCACAAGAGACTCAATCTCAAAAAACAGACTGAGGGTTGCGGGGGGGTGGGGGACAGGAGAGGGTGGTGGGGATATGGACATTGGGGAGGGTATGTGCTATGATGAGTGCTGTGAAATGTGTAAACCTAGTGATTCACAGACCTGTACCCCTGGGGATAAAAATACATTATATGTTTATTTAAAAAAACAATTAAAAAAAAAAAGAAATGGAATCCATTAAAAAAAAAAAAGAAGAAAAGAATCATGCTCTTGACAATGACACTGAGCTGGCCTGGCCATATGATTCTTGTTTTGAGTCACATGGGTTTACATTCAGGGCTTCCAGAGTTGGGGACTTTCACTGAGTATTGGTCATTGGGGCCAAAATGAGCCTGGGAAGCCAGCCCACCCTAGAATTCATTTCAGGCTTCTTCCATTCCTAGTCTCAAGGAGTCCTAGGTGCTGAGCCTTCCTTGCATGTCCTTTGTAGGGGCAGAGCAATTTAATCCTCTCTAACAACGTGACCATAACCAGGAGCTGTTAAAACTAGACACTCTGTGATGACAGGAACCACAATAGCATCATTTCATACTGTGTATCTGTAGTGCCTACATTAGTACCTGGCATAGACTGGTAAGTTAGGATTCGACAGGTAGATGATCGAACAGATAGACAAAGCTGTTATATGGATCAAAGATGGTGTTCTTACAAGAAAGATATATACTGTTGACAATAAGAAACAGATATCAGGTATTTCACTGATCTTTAGCTGTGTCTCTTACTTTGTTTTACTGGGGGATCCTTTCATTAGGATACAGTTTTTGCCTACAATTATATTTATCTTGTTGGGTATCTCATTCCAAAGGGCTGGGTTGAAATCCCAAATTTGTTCAGATAAAATATGTAACATTTTGGAAACACCTAGGTTATAACATCGTAAAACGATCACTTTCTCTAAAAGAAGCAAGAAAAAACACTTATCCATTCAGCAAATGGCCTACCTGGTACCCTTATAAGAGCTAAAAACACAGCGGTTCGCAGAACAGAAAAATTCTGCCCTTCTAGTGAGCATATTCTAATTGAGGGAGACAGGCAAAAACACTCTCACAAAAATTTCTTTGCCATGGAGAAAGCTTAAGCTGAGTAAGGAATATCAAGAAAGATTACTCCGGAGTAGGGGGGACATGATTATTTAATATTGGATGGTCAGGGCTACTTTGAAATTGTGTATTAGTTTTATGCTATACTACTATTTAAGAAAATAAAAGTAGTGAATATAAGGGAACAGCAGGGAGTTAGGAGTCCTAGATTAATACCTGAGCTTTTTCATCTAACTTGATAAACAAGAAAATATTTTTGACTTGTGAAATTTATATATCCATATACATATATACACATTTTTTTTTTCCTGACAGAATTAGCAGCTCTGGACCTTTAAAGTGATAGCATTTCCCAGCCTTAAACTGAGCAGCTGAGCAAAAAACGCATCCTTCCTGTAATCAATACAGCAAAATGAGAGGCGGAGAAACCATGCTGAGAAGAAGCAAGGTCATATGTTGAACTGTTTTCCCTTTGGCCCAGAAGACACCTCAGACTCAACACTGGCCCTGAGTTTACCTCCCTCACTTTGGCTGAAGACCTGAAGTGATGTGCTTCCGCCCCAGAGCACCTTCCGTCGTGTGAGGCCGGAAACATGACCACCAGTAGCCACGCATGTCCTGTCCCCTCAGTGAATGGACACATGACTCACTACCCAGCCGCGCCCTACCCGTTACTCTTCCCACCAGTCATCGGAGGACTTTCCCTGCCTCCCCTCCATGGCCTGCATGGCCACCCTCCTCCAAGTGGATGCAGTACCCCATCCCCTGCAAGTAAGTACCACAGCAATTTGCTCTTTTCTCTCGGTTGGTTGGCTTAATGGACCAGAGAATACAGGATGGTTCCCATCCAAGGTGAGTTTTCATTTTACTGGGTTTTGGTTTCTCTGGGTCTGGGATTGTACTTTTAGTTCTCTTGCAGAAATATCATTTGAAAGAGACAAATGGTGCGTTTTAGAATTTGGTCCATTTGAAACCTTGTGTTTTGCTCTATTTCATAAGATGTCCATGCCAAGCATAGTCAGCGGATATGACCAGCGTTCTTGAAGAAACTGGCCACTTGATAAAGAATGCGAACAGTGGGTCAGAAGATGATGCTATAAGAATTGCTGCTAATAATGCCGGATTTAACATCTGTTTTGGCTATGAGGTCTTTGAATCTCTAACTCTTCTCCTATAAGAACACTATAGATAGGACACTATATATAAGGACTATATATATATATATATATGGACACTATAGATAGTGTCTTTAATTGTTTAATTCCTATCACATCAGCTCTTTTGAGTGTCTTTGTTCACTTTTGATTCTATACTAAGCTGTTCTCTTTTTAGAATGTTGGATATAAAGTACTATATATAAGATAAAAGTAGTCAGAATTCTTCAAAACTGATATTGACTGACTTATAGAAAGCATCCATATTATGTGATTTTCTTTTTTCTTTCTTTTTCTTTTTTTTTTTTTTTTTAAAGTTCTGCCTGTTTTAGGACTAGCCTTGGTTAGCCAGTGAGCTCCCCCGCCTTTGAGAACTAGGTGGGCAGGCCAGGCACCTGGAGATGAAACAGCGAATTTAGGGCGCGGAGCTTCATTAGGGGCCTAAGCGCCTGCTCCAGGCTCTCTCATGGCTCCCCAGTAGCTCTTGAGAGCTCTACCTGGTGATTATTTCAATTTTTACTACTCTTCAAGAAGTTCCTCCAAGTAGTGCGTTGGTCCTCACAATTTTTTCTTGTGAAGTATTGCCTTGTTTTCGTATCGTGTTCTCTGTGCGTTCGCTTCTCCCTTCCACTACAACTCCAGCTCCCTGGGAGCAGGGAGATCGTGCCGCCTGACTGGGATTCCTCAGCAAATGGTATGGTGCCTTCAGAAACAGTAGGATGTTCTGATGTCTGGGTGTTTGGGTAGATGGTTGGATGGACAGACAGCTGGACAGAGGGATTTCCTATAGGGCTGTTGATTTTAATCATAGTTACTATCATGGCTGATGTATACTGATTTTCCCTCCTTGTATGACTTGATCATAATTCTTCCCTTCTGTGTTTGGATTTCTAACCAGAATGTGTGACCAATAAAGACATTGAAATTGCTTAATAACATTCTCCCATGCTTCTCAAGTTCAAATGGAAAGTAGATATAGCCAAAGTAGTTTCTTGGCTGTCAGGAGAAATAGAAAAAGTGCCTGTATTCAAAATATCTTCCTGTCCCAAGTGCCAGTTCAAACCCTGTTCACCCAACATGCAAATGATAAAATGAAGTGATCTTCAGCTAACACATGAAGCAGTCTGGCTACGTGATTGTTAAAGCTTTAAAATTCCGCCCAGGAGGGCCTGTATCTAATTCCATAGGTCAGCCAGCCTGATGGATAGCACATTCTATTATATTTCTTTCCTCAGATCACAAGTATATTTTGTAGATGTAGCCAAGGAGCTAAGGCAGTGCTATTCCCATCCTGAGTGATGTAAAGTTGCAGATGGAAAACCCTTAGGCAGCAGTAGCCCCAAGGTCCCAGAAACTTTGGGCCACTTTAGGTACTTATTTTAAGGGAAATACAGAGGATAGTAAGATCTTTCTGCTGAATTAGCATCCAGGAACACTTGAACACAGTTTCAGGATACAAATCCCTCACCCATCTGCTTGCAGATATTTTTAGATCTAAGAATTCTATAGAGCAGTGCTTGACAAACTACAGCCTGTGGGCCAAATCCAGCCTGCCATCTGTTTTTATAAATAAAGTTTTATTGAAACACAGCCACACTCATTTGTTTACATATTGTCTAAGGCTACTTTCATGCTATACTGTTAGACACCAGATAGCCCACAGATCCCAAAATAGTTACTGTCTTGCCCTTTACAAAAACGTTTTCTGACCCATGCCATAGAGATATGAACATTGGGATAGGAGTCAAGTTAAACTAAATGTAATCTGGCTCTGTTCTCTAACTGGGGATATTTGATCTTCTAACTACTTATGCCATTCTGAGTCTCAGTGGCTAGGCCTGTACCTGAATGAGCTAGGCTAGATTATATCTAAGGCTCCTTTTACTTTCTTTTTTTTTTCTTTTTAAGATTTTTATTTATTTATTTGATAGAGAAAGACACGGCTAGAGAGGAGCTCCCACCGAGCAGGAGCCTGAAGTGGGGATTGATCCCAGGACCCTGGAATCATGACCTGAGCTGAGGGCAGTCACTTAACAATGGAGCCACCCAGGCACCCCACTCCTTTTACTTCTAAATATAAGTTTATTTTTTTCATTTCAGAGTTATAATAAGGCATAAGATGCCATCACTACTACGCTGAACCATAACACAATTGTCATTTTTCTAGATCAGAATTGGTCCAATATTAGCAATTTTATATGATTCAGCCTTTAGGAGGAGAGCTTTTGCAGTTCAGAAGAGGGAAGAGAAATGATTACTGTTTTTCTGAGGGCCTTGGGGAGAGGATGCTGAGGAAACTATACACCGTAAGGTGGCTGGAGAAGTGGCAGAAAAAGGACAAGATGCCAAAAGTTCAGGCGGGAAACATCAAAATCGGTTAACTTTATACCCTGGCTAATATCTTATTTTATTATTTCTTGCTACAGACAAAGTACACAAAAGCTGCTCAGATGAAAATCATTAAAAGAAGCCACTGTTAATGTGCAGTCTGTTAGCTAGCCCTTGAACAGGGAGCTGTTTTTGTCTTTGTTACAGCCTGAGGTTTAGAAAGACTGGGAAGAAGGGTAAGGTCTTAAAAGTTAAATGTTATACTTTCTCTTGGTTAAAATCAACCGTCGAGTTTTATTCATGTATTGAGGTTATTTAGGGAGGTAGCCGAATTCTATAAAATCTCAATAACTAACAAAACACATGTTTGGGTGGAAAAGCCAGCTGACCTGGAATGCATGTTGGGGAATGACTCCATAAAGAAGGTCATGTTATTGGACTATGGGACTTGCCGATGTTGCTCTCATAATCTGTACACATCCCGATTCTGCAGCTCAGCCAGAAAGAATAAATTCTCTTACCCCTGTAACAACGTTCTTTCAACACCATAGAATTATAAAAGCCTGAGAACCTTCTACCTTAAAATCTAGTGAGAACAATTTCCGTAGCAGCTACTGATATTACTTCCCCTCCTGACACTTCCCACCGTTCCCTTCTGATTCTCCAGCCAGCCTGGTCTCAAGGCCCACAACCTTAACTCTGTACATTTTTATCTTTTTTCCTAAAGTACACCGCTCCCCCACCCCCTGCAGTCCCACATATAAAAATGTCCTTGACCTACCTTCTCATTTACAGTCATTTAACCTCTCTGAATTTTTCTTCCATCAACTCTAAACTATTTTTATTTAAAGAATAGTCTTTTATAGTAATAGTATTCAAATGTGTTAGGGATAAAGGCCATGTATGAATTTGAAAGAAAAGCTGTTACTAGAAAGGGGTCCATTCAGATAGTCTCCAAGGCCTTTACAACTGAGGCAGGTTAAGGATTCTGGATGTCACAGTTCTGAGTTTCTCCTGCTCCTCAGGTCCTTTGCAGCCAACAGCACATCTTTCCTTGACGTGTGCCACTGGTGGACCCAGTTATGTAGCATGGAGCACTTGGCCATTGGTCTGACCATTTGTAACCACTCACAATTCTGAGGGAAAGATGTGGCCACTTTTCAGCAATTCTGCTCTCTAGAACTTTCTAATGTAAAGGAAAATAAATATTTTCAGGCAAGAAGTGGCCTGAAAACATTTTCTGTATGTGTATGTCCTTGTCTTTGTATTCTGACTTAAATCTTCACATTGTGGAGTTCTCTAGGAGGTTAGAAATCTGGAGACCTAGAAGAGAAGAGGGAGTGAAGATAAGTGATAAGAAAAACTAGCATGTATTGAGCACCAGTGTATAATCCGCCAAGCATTTAATGTAGTCATTCTTAATCTTTTTAATGGCTTCCTGATACTCTGGCCAGGCCATTAGCAATAGTCCCATTTTGCAGATGAAAACTGTGAGGCTTAGGAAAAGTAAAGACCTAACACAGCTGGTTAATGTTGGCACCAGATGCCAAGGCCAAATCTTGGGGCCCCTAAGTGAATGTTTTTCCCAGTGTATTGGGTAAAGAGGCCAGCTTTAACCCTCAGATAATCCCACAACTCCTCCATGGCTATCTCTTTCCCGTGATGCTTCAAGGACTCTTTAGAGATAAGGACATTTAAAGGAATTCACAACCTCTTTAGTTCCAGCCATTACCGTGGAAGCAGCTATTGGTTTTCATCCACACAAGGAATTGAGGGTGGGCCCCTTGTCAGGAAGTCACTGTGGATGGCTCTGCTCAGCTCTGTCCTACAGGCAGAGATCCTGTCATCTCTAGGCAAGCACGACTCCCAACAGGAGGAAAGCCTGATATACTATGCCAGGGAACACTCAAAAATTAATGTTCCAGAGCTCTCTGTGAAAATTGGACAACTGTCCGTCTGTCTCTCTTTATGTTCCTTTCATGGCTGCTTGTTCTATTTTATTGCCACACATGTGCTTTTTTATAGGTTGTTGTAAGCTGGAAAATATTATTAACAGTGTTGGCTTCAGAGACTCTCTCAAAATGATCTCCATTTAACTCCACAATCTTAAAATGAGAGTTCTTTTCCCTGCTTCTTTAATGATCAGAAAGTGCTGTCCTGTCAAATATCACAAAATAGGCTATTCACTTAAAAAAATAAAAATCCCAGCCTTTTGGAGAGACAGACTGTGAGTCTCAGAGTTACCAATGACAGGACATAAATGGGTATTATTTCCATAACTTGTCTTAAGAGAAGCCATGTTCATGCAGCTTGTCTAAAGCAGGGTGTGTGGCCAGTTTGGAATTCTGTACTGCTTGTTAAAGACAACTGGCCCATAGGTGTTGGTCGTGTTTGGATTATATGCAGATTCATGGTAACTAAAACCAACTGGTTAATTCCACTTATCCAGCACCCTTTGCCCTGTAGCCTTGTGTTCTTTCTACTGTAAGTTATATTTGTCCTTAAGCATAAAAAATGACCCCACTGGACAGAGACCATCTCTAGTTTTAAGATGTCTGGAGCTTAGTATGTTGTTGGGATTTAGTGAATGTCAAGTCTAATAGTATGGTCCACATGCACCTTTTTTATAAACCAGATAAAATAAGTCAAAGAAAATTGCTAGGAATTTGAGTAAACCGAGTATAACAATTTTGCTCATATTATCTGCCTTTGGTCATTAAGTACCTCTGAGTTGCTGAGGCTTAGGGAGGTCAAACACTTCTACCTAAATGTTTTAGAAGAAGTTTATGTTTCCGGTAGGATCTCACTCTTTCAGTGGTCTTCAGAGGTTTACAGCCACAGAGGTACTATGCAAGAGTCTTTTCCTTAAAGGCGGACACGAATTGATTACTTGAAGGCAGTATCTCTCTTCCCCAATAATAAAGGAATCTGTGTGTCTTCTTCTTGATGTCTTTACAATTTCCCCAGACTCTGGTCGAGTACAACATGTAATCCTTTGAATAGTTCTAATGAGGAGCTGGATTCATTCTGTTTGTTGAACTTTATCCCTAAGGGATCAGGAATATGTGAGCATGAATTAGAAATAGAAAGATTATTGTTCAGTTTCATCAAATTAACTACAATGCCCAAAGGAGAACCTCAACTCTAGCAGTGTGTTCTTGAATAGAAATAGGATTTCAGTCTACACCGACGATTATAAAAAGACGCATGGAGTTTCCTCTACTTACTTTTGCCAATGATTATTCCTAGGGATATATATATTCCTAGGGATATATATATATACAAAAAAAAAAGACCAAAAATGGAGGAAATAGAGTGATTAATAATAGATTCCTTTAGAAATTCTGTTTATCAGATAGTTAAACAGAGACATTTAAAAGAGAATTTTCGACCTTAGGAAGATTGAACCTTTGAAAATTGAAATCACTCTAATAGCTTTGAGTTGGCTATGACATATGAGACTTTCCATGTGTTCCAAATTTCTGTCCTGATGAATTCATCAATCTACAGCTCCTGTACATTTCAGATGAACTATTTTGGTCCTAATGATGAAAAACTCATGCCTATAATAACCTTGAGTGATAGGAGATTAACCTCCCATACGAGGTAGATGAACATGAGGACAGGTAAAATTGCCACCAGATGGCTGCCCTCTGGGCCATCTTCAGGATATGTCCCAAGCAGTACCACAGAAGCTCTCTGACACATGCTGTGTCATCAAAGTGATACAGGCCCCTATTCCACCTAAGAGCTCTATTTTCTATTTTGGCTCCCTCCAACATTTGAAGGGTTTTTGATAACTTTAGTGGAGAAGAAAGAAGCAAGAGAGAAGGAGGCAAGAGGAAGTGTGGGAACGAAGGAAGAAAGGGAAGAAGGATGGAGGAGAAGAGAGAGAGAGACAGGAGAAAGACACTGACCCTGCTGTGTGGTCTCCAGGAACTTGAGGCCACCAGACCAACCAACGGCCAGTGGTACTAGCAGCACTCTTGCTTTTCTTCCTTTGCCATGAGAATAAGAATTAAAAGGGCTATCATTTATTTAGTGTGCTAACTGCATTACCTCTGTCTACCATCTGGAAAAAGGGAAGCAGAGAATCAAAGACTGAAATAACTAACTTTCCTAAGGTTGCTCCGACAAAAATGACGAGACTGGATTTCATTTCTTCTTGCTCTGACCAGTCCTCTTTTCACACCTCCATGTTAGAGGTGGATATTGAGGCATTGCAAAGGTTTTTAGGACACTCTGTCTGTCTTTAAGGATCTTGCACCCCTATGGGGAAATCATAATCACCCCAAATCATTTGGATTGTTCTGATTGTCCTCTACTCTCTAAGGCCTTGATTTTAAAAAGTTTGCATCAACCCCTGCCCACCACGTACCTACTGTGCATGTGTTAATTTACTATACATGTCCTGTTCTGCTGTCTTTAGTTCCTAGCTTTCCCTTCTCTACTCATCTGTTCATCTGATGCCTGGTATACAATGGAAACTCATTTAAGGTTCACAGAATGACAAATCAATGGATCCTGCTGATGGGGGATTTTGACAGTTTGCGGAGGTACTTATGGACGTCACAATGATTGGTAGCACTCTAGGCATTTAGGGAGCAGGAGCTAGGAGGCTGACCATCCTGCACTGTGCACAATAGTTGCAAATAATAAAGAATTACTTCGTATCCTCATTGCCTTCCCACTGTCCCACCAGACGTTCATGTGAAGAACACTCCCCCCAAAATAAATTATGATTAACTGAATTTACCCATAACTCCATTTTTACATATAAATGCAAAATATTATGTGCTTTTATTATCCTGTGAATTATTTAGAACTATAACTGCTGTGTAGATGGAGAGTAGGCAGATCTTTATTTTGTTTGGAATGTTTCTAAGAGTCATTTCCAATTTCAGATAATCATGTCACTGACCACAGGGTATGCTTCATAATTGACTTACCAATACCACCTGTTTTTATCAATCTGCATCTGTAGGTAAAATATTCACTGTAATTCTGCATGTGGGGGCAAGGCTCTTACTGCTTCCTTATGCCTGAGCATTTATATATTGAAATAACACTTATTTTATTTTAAGTTACCTTCTTTTGGGACACCTGGGTGGCTCAGTCAGTTAAGTGTCTGCCTTTGGCTCAGATAATGATCCCAGAGTTCTGGGATCAAGTCCCACATCAGGCTCCTTGCTCAGCGGGGTTCCTGCTTCTGCCTCTACCTGCTGTTCTCCCTGCTCATGCTCACTCTCTTGATCATTCTCTCTCACTCTGACAAATAAATAAAATCTTTGGGGAAAAAAAAAAAAAAAGTAACCTTCTTTGAATTCATCCTTGACATTGTAGTCAGGGCCATATATCGATATCTTTGAAATTATATGTATAGGTGGGCTATATTATTTATGACTTCCATTTTGAGATAGTAAAGCAGGTGTTATAAAATATGTTACTAAAAGAAGCAGTACATTCAGTATCTTGAAGATTGCTGGAATGAGTGGATAGATAGATGAATGACCACATGAATGAATGAGGGAAGAATAATCAACGGGGTCAACTACACTGCTCAGAAAGTAAATGTTCTACCTATTGAAAGGAAGTTTATAAAGGACAGCAAAAGGTTTGTAAAACCAAATCTGACAATTATTCTGGGTATGGGGCAGTAGCATCGCACTGGGAAAAACAGAAAACCTGTGGACAGTAGGAAAGTGTTTCATGCTCCCCATCTTGGAAGGCATGCGGGGCCGGCAAGGAACCAGCCAGTCCTTCCTTGCCCCAATTCTTGTAAACCATGTCTCCAGGGTATACGAAAGGGAATCAAATGTATTTTTATTCATTAATTTACTCTTCCAGTATTTTATTTTGCACATACGTATTAGGTATTGGGTAGGCACCTTAGAGTATCTCTGATGGTTTGCTGGGTTAATTTATCAGAGTAATTGATTCTTACTTGTGTATCATGTCAGCATCTACCTCCAGAAAATGCTCAACATCACTAATCATCAGGGAAACGCAAATGAAAACAACAATGAAGTATCATCTCACACCTGTCAGAACGGCTAAAGTAAAAAACACAAGAAATAACAAAGATTGGTGAGGGTGTGGCAAAAAAGAAACCCTTGTGCAGAGCTGGTGGGAATGCAAGCTGGTACAGCCTCTGTGGAAAAGAGTATGAGTGTCCTCACAAAATTAAAAGTAGAATTACCCTATGCTCCAGTAATTCCACTATGGGGTACTTACTTAACAAACAAAATGAAAACACTAATTCAGAAAGATATATGCACCCCTAAGTTTATTGCAGCATTATTTACAATAGTCAAGATATGGAAGCAACCCAAGTATCCATCTATAAATGAATGGATAAGAATGCAGTGTATATGAGCATGCACTTCATGTACACACACACACACAGAGGACTATTATTCAGCCCTTAAAAAGAATGGTATCTTGTTATTAGTAACAAAATGAAGGGATCTAGAGGGTTTAATACTAAGTGAAATAAATCAAAGAAAGACAAATATGATTTCACATGTATGTAGAATTTAAGAAACAAACAAAAAAGACAAAAACAAAAACAAACAAACAAACAAAAACACCAGACTCCTACATATAGAGAACAAACTGGTGGTTGTTAAGAGAGAAAGTGGTGGTATGGATGAAACAGGTGAATGGGGTTTAGAATACACTTATTGGGATGAGCACAGAGTAATGTATAGAATTTTTGAATCATTATATTGTGTTATATAATCATTCTGTACATATAAAACTAAGGTAACACTGTATTCATTATACTTAAATTTAAAAAATTCTACTTCCAGGACGCCGGGGTGGCTCAGTGGGTTAAAGCCTCTGCCTTCGGCTCAGTTCATGATCCCAGGGTCCTGGGATCAAGCCCCGCTTCGGCCTCTCTGCTCAGCGGGGAGCCTGCTTCCTCCTCTCTCTCTCTGCCTGCCTTTCTACCTATTTGTGATCTCTGTCTGTCAAATAAATAAAATAAAAATCTTTAAAAAAAATTCTGCTTCCAATGATACATCATTTTAGGATTTATCAGAACTATTATAGATTGAATTTGCATATCACAAAAGATGTTGGAGTCTTAACCCTCAGTGTGCATGAATGTAACTTTACTTAGAATCTTCTCAGATGATCAAGTTAAGATGAAGTCATTAGGGTGGGGCCTAATCCAATATGACTGTATCCTTATGAAAAGGGGTCATTCAGTCAGAAAAACAGAGATAAAGGGAAAGTTCCACATAAAGGTCGGAGTTATGCTTCCACAAGACAAGAAATGCTAAAGATTGCCAGCCAATGAGCAGAAAGTAGGGGAGTGGCGTGGAACAGATTTCCCGCCACAGTCCTCAGAAAGAAGCAAGCCTGCTTGCCCCTTGGTTTGGGACTTCTGCTATCCAGACCTATTTGGGTACTCTGCCATAGCAGTCCTAGGGAACTAATAAGGACTCTTAATTTGAAACTCTACCTTCCTACCATTGAAGAAGGAAACGCTGTGCTTTTGATCTTTTCCCCCTCTGAAAGAATCTAGTAATTTAGCTATTTTCTCATAATTTTATGCTCATAATGACTGACTTTTTCTGCATTATGTGGCTGCTTTGGCTTGGACTAATGAATATTATTTCAGGATAGTGATTTTTGTTTGTTTTTGTTTTTGTTTTTTTCCCCCTTCATAGCCAATCTCCCTTGATTCTGGTGGATACAAGTCCATGATCATGAATCACAATGGTTATGTATTTATTTTTTTAATGAATATGTCTCTATTCCCTGGTTTTATTTTGGTCCTATCCTTGGATGCTAAATTCCCACCCCTTTTCTTGACCTTCACATATTTTCTTTAATATCTGTTATGCTCTTAATTTTAAAGAGCAAATTTTGCCTCATGACTCTGCAGAGTTACTCGTCATTGTTATATTGGAACCTATGGAGTCCTGCAGAAGAATCATTCATATTACAAATTCATATTTCAAGTTCCAGTCACTGAAGGTTTATTGGTGGCAGTGATCTTACTATAATTATTGGTTATTCATTATCTCAAACATCATGTTATTTGCTTATCCAGCAGCCCTGGGCACTCCGGCACTCTTCCTTCAATCCTGTACTCTTCTCTTATATACTTAGACCTAGTTTTGTCTTATAGTTACTTCCTTCTGTACCATGGTCTTTATGCCTACCCCCATTAATTCTCCATATCTGGGACTTTTTAGTTACTTACGACCAAAAGCATTTTAAAATAGTTTGGGAGCCACCTAAGGTTGTGCCACGCATAAGCTTCAGGATTCTGGGCCTCATGAAACCCTTCTGGAAAGTGGGTGCCTGGGCCACTGTCTTCTTCTATAATAAGATAAATTTAAGAATATGAAAATATGCATATATAGAGTTGCTTTTTGTTCAGTTTGTTAAAATCTCAAAAAGCCATCTTATTGATAAAAATGACCCCTTTCCAAGGAGAGTGCATGTTGTTAAGATATTTTGCCAAATGCCAATAAGTTTTGCAAAGGTTTGGATGAAACAAAATTTCTAGGGAGTTCTGGGATGAAGGACAGTGGTCATCTGTGACCCTATGGGCACTAATGACAGCAGTAAGTTATGTGGCCATTATTTATGGTGAGTTGCCAAAGGTCATGCTATTGAGAAGTACTGTTCCCATGCTACCCTTAACCTTGGGGAGCTTACAGTCAAAGGCAACCATACTAATTAGAAAAAGTTCATCTGTTGAACCAAAAATGGTATTCATGGAAAGAATTTGGGGGTGGGAGGTGTCTAAAAATGGGGCAAGGCAGGTTGCTCTTTGCAGCCCCCAACCTAGGTCCTGGAACATAGTTTTTTTTAAAACTTCTGTGTACTTCAGTTTCCTCACCTGTCAAATGAGGATAATAAGGATAACTTCCAAGGGTCACAGTGAGATGTCCATTAGATGACGCATGGAAGAGTCTACCAGCACTGTCCTGTTACCGGTGCTTATGCTGTTGACCACAGAGCTGCCACAGTGAAAAACCTTATCAGTAGTAGGAGTCCTTGTTGTTACCTGTCCTCTGCACTCGCAAACACCGATGCTGTCACAAGACTGACATTCTTACACTTGCTTCCAAAACATAAATGTTCTCCACACACAGGTACTTTCTCGTATTTCCTAGAAGTCCGAATTAGGCATATGGAAGTTTTCACGTCCCAGTTTGTACCTTGCCAAGATTTTCCTCTAAGCCAGAATTCGCCAGGAGGTGGTCTGGCACTTGAGTATTCGAAAGGACTCTCTTTCATGAGTAACTGTGGTCTGCTGAATAATTTTATATTGATCACAAAGAAGCCACATCCAGGAAAGACATGTGTATTCGAGGTTCTGGTTCACGGACGAGCTCCTTTCAGAGTTGGAGAACTTAGGCAAAAGCTGAACCTTCCTGTCTTTTCAGGGCCTGCAGGCTCTGCGGGTCACTTTGTCTCTGTAAACCATCTCAAATAATGCTTGACTGAATTTCAATGATGTGTGTAATAATGACATCTCTCAAGCTTTATGGTTTTACTTCTACTAATATCAAGCTACTCTAATAGTGCTTGAATGGTTGTGAAGTTGGCCAGTCCAAAGAAAGATACTTAAGGAAAAAAGTTGTCTTGACATTTCATACAAGTGAATAGCACTTTAATGATGACCACATGGTTAAAATGAAAGGCTCTCCTTCAGCATACTTAGCAAACCCCTTTTATCAGAATGACTTAAAGGAATATTTGACAGGACAGGGATTAGGGATTTCCATGAGTTCTGATGGAAATCTCTGAAATATGAAGTGGCCTTCACATCATCCTTGACTATTGTTCTGATCACCTACAGGCAATTTTAGGATTTCTTTCTTCTTCCACAAAAAATCTTATTCCAGAACCAAAGCCAAAATAAAAGGAGCCAATAGTAGCATTTTGTTCAGTTCTGAATCCCCTAATGGGTTAAGTATATACATATTGCTGCAAAGGTTAACCTGATCTTTAGTACTGGCCACAATTTCTTGATCCCTGCTTTGAGGACAGAAAGCAAAGATACGTGACTGGTATTGGGCAAACAGAGAAGTGCTCTAAAATAACAGAAAAAGACAAGACTTGACTCCAGGAATCCAGCATTCCCACTGCAAACACAATGGGCAAAGACAGAACATAAAGAATACGTAAAGAACTTGTAGAATCAGAAGAAAAAGACAAATAATTCAAACCAAAAAGATACAGTGGATTTTATCCTACTCAAAAAGAATTAAAACATATCATATCAACTTCTCATTAATAATTAAGGGAATATAACTCAAGTCCACATGCATACAAGTTACATGAATTTAAGTGTGGTGACAATACCAAGTGTTGGAGAGAATGTCAGTCAACAGATACTGTGAGATATATTGCTGGTGAGAGTCTAAATTGCTGTCATCATCTTGGAAATGGCTCACATATCCTATAAAATTGAATACTAAGATTTCCTACTACTGAGTCATTCGTCTTCTAGGTAAAGTATCCTAGAATATCTCTAATAGGAATACCAGGATTTATGTTTGAGAAACATAAATAGCACTGTTTGTGAATTGTAGGAAATTAGATACCAACCAAATATTTATGAACAGACAAATGCAAAAATAAGCGGTGGCACAGTCACTAAATTTAATACTACCCATCACTGAAGATGAAGTTCTAGACAACACCATTGAGAGATCACAGAAATGTAGTGTTGAGTTGAACAAATTTTTTGGCGATATATAGGATGGTAATATTTCTTATAAAATCAAAAGAAGTACTGTTTAGAGAAATATATGTAATGAAACTGTCCGTTAAGAAGAAAATGATAAAGATCAAATTCCAGGTACCAGATACCTCCTAATGGTTAAGCAGAATAGGTACGTGAGCGGGACAGAGAAAGAGCACCTGGGAGTCTACAGCAGAAGAAATACAGTTCTAAATGTTAAATACCTATTAGTATATTGTATCGTATGCACATAGGTTAGGTTTGTTTTTGCAGTTATCAAATATATATTAGAAAGATAAACTATCATTAAATCTATGATGTGCTAGAACCAGAAGACAGGAAAGGTAGAGAAAAATGACAGTAGCCTGAAACCGAAAATTCACATTCTGAAAAAAAGCAAATGGCCAACGAAAATTTTTTTTTAAATTTCAGTCTTAAAAGTAATGGTACAAATGCAAATTTAAAAATGAAATGCAAATTAAGATTTTATTTCTTACTAAGGAGAAGGCAAAGATTTAAAAGAAGGATCCCATTGTTATTCAGGCTGCAGAGAAACACACTCAGTGCAACCTTGATGGGGAGAATGAAAATTGATACATCCTTTCTATGGAATAATTTTACAGTAAATGACAAGGGCTTTAAAATATTCATACTGATGGCTTTGCATTTTTGCTTCTGTGAATTTATTGGGAAGAAGTAAATGTTTTAGCATGCTTGGGAAAACAGGTATTAGCACAGACTTGTTTATTTAAAAAAAAAAAAAGAAAATAAAAGCTGGAGACAACCTTCCTCACTAATAAAAGATGACTGATTAAAATAGAGAATGAAGATAATAAGCAGACCTTTAAAATTTTGATGGGGAAACGAATATATTGACATGAAAATGCTCAGTGAAAAACACAAGTTACAGAACTTCTAGAACAGTAAAAGTTTTAACTATTAAGATTTAGGTATTCAGAATACTTAATATTTTTTATTTTAGCAGATATATATTGCATACTTTGGCGGGTGTTTTGTGGGTTTAGGACAGAGACTGAAGAGCATATTCATAGTTTTTATTTCTGGATCATGGAATTATCCGTAATATTCTTTCTGTCTTTATTCAGGGGTTATGCTCACCCTGATCACCTCACTGCTCAGTGCCAGACCCATAGTAGATGCTCACTAAATAAAAGTAGAGATACTTTTTATTGTGTTAATTCAGTTAATTTACCTGAAACAAGTATTCTACCTACATCACTATCCTAGTATTTGAGGTGTCCCCTTAAAGGTGTTCATGCCTGAGTCCATTTCATTTCCAAGGGACATTTCATTTCATTTCAGAGGAACATTTGCATTTTGAAATAGTAACTTTTAAGCTAAGGTCCTGGCTTCACAGTGGTAGAGGCTCAGCAGGGGTAGAATTTCCAAGGAAATATTTTAGAGTATGAAACTTATTCTCTCAGCTTCTTGAAAGCTATGGTATCCGTGTACTCCAGCCATGTCCAAGGCCTCTTTTGTGCTAACAGATTGCAGTTAGATTATAAATGTTATTAGCATCCCTATATATATAAATCATAATTACCACCTATGTGAAACTATAGATATCATTTTTTACTACAAATTGGTGAATATTTTTTAATTAACTCATTTATATCCTATTTTATTTGAGAAAAAATTTTATGACAGCTTATAAAAAATATATGTATACCTTTTAAAAAATTATAAAGAAGCATATTTGGGGAAAGAGAGAATAAATATTAGGAAAATGGATTGAAACCAACTTGAGGCCAGTGCATTAAAATGCATCCTACGAGGTATATAATAAACGTTGCTCAGATGACCTAAAAGCCTATCCCAAAAAGAGGGTCCCCACAGTCATATCATTGATAGGGTTCATAAAATGAAGTCACCTAGCCTTCTAGAGAAACACATCCCAAAGATACAGTAAATCCAACTCTGTTTATGTGTGTTCATGTTTTTAATAACATCCCTCAATGTAGGCCAAATTAATCATTCCAAAGCTCAGTCAGGGAAAGCAGGTCCCTGCGGGGGTCCCAAACAATGTCTCCAGGTACACAGCTCTCTCACAATCCGAACCTAATCCAAAAATAAATATTAGAGTGTCAAGATAAATAAATGGTCTTCATAGCCTTCAGGCAGTTCTCCATAAAAACTGTTTTCCTCGGCCAAGGATTTTTGTGAGCACTGAAAAGCCATGAATTTGAGGTTATACTCCCTCGACAAGGACCAAGGAGCTGAAGGTCTGCCCCACCCGTAGGAATAGGGTTTTCCCTCACAGAACAATTCTGAATCCACGCCAAAGGGCACCAGATCATGGAAAATGTTGAGCAGCATATTTAAAAGCATAGACCTTGGAGTCAGAAAAACCTGCATGTGACCCAGCTGTATGACCTTCGGATAAATCATCTCCCCTCTGCCTGTCCTCTTGGCATTGTGCGGCCCCAATTTTATCTGCCTGGAAGTAGGGCTAGCATTAACACTGAATGAAAGACTGCTTGGAGGTGCCCTGCATAGAGCTTCAGCTTGGGACATGTATAAGGAGGCAGGAAGTTATGAGAAGAGGAGGAATGTGAAGTACTTGAAGAGAAAGTGAAAATGGAAAATAATAATATCAAGAGTGAAGACTCTTTGTCATAGAAGGACAGCTACCTCAGCAGAAGCGACTGGATTCAAGGATGCATTGTCGTCTGCTGGATTAATCTTCTTGGGCCACTGGAAGGAATAGTGGGTGAATGCACTCCCCTGCACCCCAGCCCTCCCCCACCCCAGCTGCATCCCCCGGAAACACACTTTCAACTGGGACTGGAGGAGACATTTTATGTGATTAAATATTGAAGCCCTCTTTTGTGTGGTCATTAAGGTCCTGATGTGTGCAGTAATATGATGTTTTTATTTGAGGGGAAATATGATGTATTCCCTAATCCTATTGTGGACTTGCATTACAGAGCCCAGCAGGAGAGGTTTAACTGGCAAGTTCTCTCCGAGGTCACGGGGTGCCACATTTTTTTCATGGAAAGCTTCAACTGCTCAACTAAAGAATGTGTTTCTTTAACAGGCAAATGAAAAAGAGACTGCTGGGTGATTCCTTGAGGTATGCTTAATTAATTCCAATCTATTAATGACGGCAATTTTCTAGTTTCAGATGATAAATGGCAGCCCTTTCTAAAAGGCATCTTGAAGAGAAAGGATCTTCTCCCCACCCCCAGATTTTTTTTTTCCTTTGTCCTTGGCTACTTCTGTCGCTTGCTGCTCAGAATAAGCTCACATCAGTAATAGTCATAAATGATTTACAAAAGTAATTCCTGTCTAATCACTTGGGACTTGGAGGTTTTATGATGTTGCCAGATGTGCCATCAAAAAAAAAAAAAAAGTCATCCGGTTCAGAAACTTGTGATAAATCGAGTCAGAATCCATTAATTCCCTGAAGGCAACTGGTTGGTTTGCATGCATTCGTGTTGGGGCTTTGCCCGTCTTCTTCCTCTTCTCTTTATCCCGCTGTTCAAGTGAATAGAAGACAAAAAGAATTCTGTAACTACAAAGTTCCTGAGAAGAGGTTAGCGTTTAGTAAAGACCCTAGCACAACTTTTCATATTTCTCTTAGGGGAGAAGCGGACATTTATTCCAAAGGGTGGGAGGGAAAATGTGAAAAGCTCCAGGTAACCCTATTTCTCACATAGATTCTGTCACTAACAATGGGGTGTTTCTAATATTCTCCTCTTTTGAGTGGAAGTTTCCCACAGGATTCATATGTACTTCCTCTGGACCCTCCCCCCATGAGTGTTCTGCCACTAATAAGGAATTTCAGTTATTCTACCTTATAAGTGGTTGGTTAGCAGTTTAAACATTTTCCCCTCCCATGAAACTGTCATCTTATTGAGTGTGAGTCCCACATTTTCTCCAACTATACTTCAGATGATGTCTTTCATCAGGGAGAGTCTGACTAATTTTGGTGAATGAAGGAAAGAATCCCCAAATGGATGACTGAGAATATTCTTCCCAAAGCATGTGAGGGAGTAAGTGGAAAGATCCATATGGAGCTTCTGAAACCACTTTGTTGAATTGCATACAGTAACCAAGCTGGACAGTAGAAGACTGAATCAGCTTGTACCCTCCACCCAAGGACTTGAAATGGTACCTTCCCAACCAGGAGTTCTATGCTCCCAAATTACGGTCTCTCCGTGGAGATTAAATTTTCTGTAATCCAGTGTAACAAGGCACAGTAATGTGCTTGGATGGCAACTCTGTAGGGAGAAAGATCCCCCTGTTGTCTCTGATTACAAAGTCAAGGAATGTGGTGAATTTGCTGATGTATAGGTTTTCTCTAAACATAAACACAGGCGAGGAAGGGGGCAGGGAATGCGGAGTCCTTTTGGGGAATAGACTGAGTGTTGACATATTTCAGAGTCAGGAGGTGCTTATTTAAACAGCTTTGCAGAAGTGTACCAATGGCTAAGAGCTTTGAGTGTTCAAAATCTAATATTTACATAATTCTTCATCTTTGGCTTTTAAAGGACATAAAGATAGTATTTTTTTTCCCCAGTGACTGTAAATATCAGAATAGGAGTCACAAACGTTTTTGATAACATTCTGTCAATACAACTAAATAACCTCTCATAGTTGAATAATTTATAGATCAAAGAGAGGGAAGCACTGTAGCCTCCTGGGGCCCCTCATAAACATTATTCTCCAGATTTCCTGCCACCCTTTTAAAAAGATTTTGATGGGGGGCACCTGGGTGGCTCAGCGGTTTAAGCCTCTGCCTTCAGCTCAGGTCATGATCTCAGGGTCCTGGGATCAAGCCCCACATCGGGCTCTCTGCTCAGCGGGGGGCCTGCTTCCCCCCTCTCTCTCTGCCTGCCTCTCTGCCTACTTGTGGTCTCTGTCTATCAAATAAATAAATAAATAAATCTTAAAAAAAAAAAAAAGATTTTGATGGGTAGAGATGAATATAATTGCTTTAAAACTATTAGTCAATCATATTGGGGAGTTAACTGTGTTTTCAAGGACTATATTTATAATGAAGATAGTTAGACATTAGCCACTACAACTTGGATGGCTTTCTCATGTTAATTATTAGATACTCTAGCTTATAATTTATTTTAAAGCACGTGTTTGTTGAATAAAAATAGCTCATCAATGTCCCAATATTGGGGCATCAGAATATATCAGAGTGTAATCTATCTAAAGTATAACTCTAGAAAGTTAAACTGTGTTTTCCTCACTTTTAGTTTGGTTTTGGCCCATATGCATGCACAGTTTTATATCACGGTAGTCTTGAAGCAAAGACCATTTTTAATTATGGTTCTATTTTTCTTTCTATTACAAATGCATGCTGTTGCTTGTTACTCTGTTGAATGTTGTTGAAGATATTGCTTGCTTTATTCAACACGTTGTCTTCACGAGCCATTAGAGGGGAAAGATCTTTTTCATTTTCTATCACACAGTCATGTTTCTAGTGAGGGGAAAAAAAAATCATTGTATGGCATTGAGACTCATTTGGTGATCACATCTCCCTTTCAATGCTACTTCCTGGGAGGCTTAGAGTCACCTTTGTAGTTTACTTTTTTCTTTTTTTCTTTTTATAGATTTTATTTATGAATTTGTCAGAGAAAGCACAAGCAGGCTCCCCACTGAGCAAGGAGCCCGTTGTGGGACTCCATCTCAGGACCTGGGCTGAAGGCAGATGCTTAACCAACTGTGCCACCCAGGCGTCCTGTGTAGTTCACTTTAAACACAGACTAATGGTGATCATTTCCCAGATTTCCTGCCTTTGTGCTTTGCATTTTCTCTCTCTTATCCAGTTCTACTCTGTTCGACCAGTTTTCTGTTTTAGTCCAGTTCCTTTTATGTATGTTCTATAAAGCACTTAAAATTCTTTTTACAGCAATTTTCCTTTTATTATTATAATATGTGCTTCGTCATTATTGTTTTAGTTTCTGTATGACATTCTGTGGAGTGGAGGTAAATTATTATATGCTCTTCAGCATTTAAGATGTTTCCTTTTTTTTCTACTGATGCGGAAAATAATAACTTTCACATCCAAGTTTTTTCTTATGTCCATTTTTTGTAAAGATTTTATTTGAGGGAAGGGATGTACACACAAGAAGGGGGAGAGGCAGAGGGAAAAAGAGAGAATCTCAAGCATGGAGCTTGATGTGGGGCTCAGTCCACAGCCCTGAGATCGTGACCAGAGCCTAAATGAAGAGTTAGATGCTCAATGGACTGAGCCACCCAGGTGCTCCTTCTTATGTCCATCTTTTAAAATATTTTTAAAATATTCTTCTTTCAAAGAAAATATTTTTCTTTGGATAAATTTTCAAGAATGGAATGGCTTACTCAAAAATTTTGCTCTGGGAACCAACCTCAGTCTAATTTTGCCCTTTTTTGAAAATAGGTAGGAGGATTAATCCATGATAAATCTGTATTTATAAGTAAACTAGAGGATGCAATTACTGCTGAAAATTTACTTCTTATTGGAAGTAATTGAAACTTCACATTCCATTCTACTCAGTGACTATCTCACTTCTGTGCGGTAAAAGGGCAAAGTGACTGTGGGCTTCAGGAGTCTTAACAATCCTCTTTGATTAATGGAAGAAAAATTACTGAAAATAAAGTAAATATTCAGTAAAATATTACATAGAGACTAAGTGTGACCTTTTAATATGGCTCTAATAAGATTTAAAACTTTGTGTAAAGAACCTACCATGTTCTTTAGTGATTTAGCATTTAGTGTCTCCCTTTACCATCTATATTTTCCATCTGTGGTTCATAACTGAAGGTAGAACTGTCCCCTAAAAGCATTTGGAGAGGTAGGTTTGGCCTTTTTTGGTTTGTCATTTACAACTGAAGGCTGCCATTGGCAGATTATGGGTGCCGGCCAAGCCAAATGTGTTCAACATCTTTACTGCACCAGAAGGGCCCGTACCACACACAAAAAAAATTGTTCTGATCAAAATGTCAGCAGGCTCCATTGAGAAATACAAGTGTCTGTAAACTGGTCTTACTGAACCTCAGAAAAAGGTGGTTGACTTGGAGCCTGGTCCATTGTACACAAACACTTGCTGAGCACCCACGGTATGGTATACAGTATGCCTGGTAGGCACTCCTCAAGGCACTTAGAATATACACGTGAATGAAACAGAGTCAGTCCCTCATGAAACTTACACACTCTAAAAAGAGGCTCGTAATAAATCTGGCTTTAGGACATGTCGATGGAAAAAGCAATATGTAAAGCTTCATTCACCATATTACCAAATATGCAAAAAGAAACCAAGTGGTAGCTAACACTGCATGCAATAGAAAAGCATTCTCTCCCTTGGTCAATCAACCCACCCCTTTTGATTTTGACTGTTTTGACTTAATTGTTTGTCTCTCTCTTCCACCAATCCCACCTTTCCTCAAACCCATGACTTTACATTCTACCTAAACCACAGAAAATTCATCTCTTGTGAAATAGAAGCCATCCTGCCTTGGGTGTTTAGACATCTCAAAGACTGTTCCACTGTAGAAAGGAGTCTTTAAAAAAATTAACTTTGGGACGCCTGGGTGGCTCAGTTGGTTAAGCGGCTGCCTTCGGCTCAGGTCATGATCCCAGCGTACTGGGATCAAGTCCCACATCGGGCTCCTTGCTTGGCAGGGAGCCTGCTTCTCCCTCTGCCTCTGCCTGCCACTCTGTCTGCCTGTGCTTGCTCTCGCTTCTCTCTCTATGACAAATA
>NC_081558.1:78096644-78178540 GCF_022355385.1 Mustela nigripes | reverse complement strand
AGCAGGCTCCCTGCCAAGCAAGGAGCCTGCTTCTCCCTCTGCCTCTGCCTGCCACTCTGTCTGCCTGTGCTTGCTCTCGCTTCTCTCTCTATGACAAATAAATAAAATAAAATCTTTAGAAAAAAAATTAATTTTAAACGAAAAAATAAATCTGCTAGCACTGGAGTAAAAAGTTAAGAACATTAAAACATTAAGACCCTAAGAAGTTCAGAAATCACTTCTCTGTTCTATCAAACTGCAATCTGATTGTGCTTTTTATTGTTTTATATGTTTCAATTAACTCAATTGTAATTGCTTGTCAGCATTTCATTCTAAGCAATAAATTTGTCATAAAAAAGAGTAGAAATAATCAAATTTCACTGTTCATCATTTTAGTGTTTGTTCCCCTTATCTATTCCTGCTACTTTGGAATATATTCTCTTGCTAGCAGCTGTTATGATAGGTTTTATAGGGAGATGTTTTAACAATTTTCTTTCAGTTATATATATAGATTATTGCTTTTCAGAGTAAGAAAGGAAATGATCAGATGGGAAAGGAAAAAAAGGAAATGAAGAATATATAAAACATGGACTATCTGTACGTTTTATATATTTATATGATATTTACATGCTATATACTTAGTTTTTTAAAAAATCAATATTTAAAATTATTTATGTGATTAACCAGTTAGTAAAATGATTATTTAGTTATGCAATTTGAAGGAAAATATTTGCGTATTAGGATTAGACTGCAGGATATTGTTGATGTCTTTGAATCCCAGTACCAAATTGTTCTGATGTTTGAGCTGGTCTGGACCTCTTTGAACACTTAGTGTTACGCTCTTCTCCTGATTCTCCTGACTTCTCATTCAGGCATGCTTGAAGGGGGGTGGTGGAAAAGTTTGCTAATTTATACGAACGGGCAGGTGACTAATGAGATTTATTATCTTAAACATCCCAATGGGTATTTTAACAGAAACACAGGTTTTACCTGCAAATATCAAAAGGTGACTCGGGAAGTGTATATTTGACATCAGTATTTTGAAGACAAGATTTTTCTTGGTACAAAAGATCTTTGTAGTACCTCAGAAATGACATCACACACTGTTGCCTATTCTCCCTGTCATCCTTGATAGGAGAATTTCTCTTCCAAACATTTTCACCTGCAGATATTTATTTCTTACATGCCTACTAATGAATTCCTTATCAATGGGGGCCTTTATTCTTAAAATCAAGTCACTTAAAAATATGCAGTATCTTCTATGTTCAATTTCTGATGCTATAATTTGTAAAAAGCTTTATTCTAGTTATTCATGGGCTAAGGAAATAAATTTTTAACGTCATTGGATTTGGCTGGTAGGTTTCAATAGTAATATGCTAAAGTAATATTTCTTAATATGATTCAAAAAAAGGACTTGTGGCATTCGCTTGGTTATCCCTAATATCATATTCAGTTTCTGCATTTACTCTAGCTAAATCCATCAAATTTCACTCCTATTACTGTTCTCTTCATCTTTACTGAATTTCCAAGAATTTTCTTAACACCTTATAAAGTTCATTGAGTTTAAAATGCTTTTTATGGAACAAAGGTGCATTAAAAATTTAACTTGCTAGTGAATTTCAATTCAGTGAATTGTATTTTACCACTGACTTATTGTGAAATTACAGTTTCATTCCCAGAATGAAAAAAGAGGTGTTAGATAAATCTAAGTAACAATTACATATAGAAATTTTGTGAATCTAATCACATACTTAAAGGAAAAACCACAATGCTTTCATAAAACATGGGTATTGATATAATATCAAAATATAAACAACTACCATAAAATATTCAAAGCTGTATATATCTGAGGTATATTCAATCTGTTAATTTCCTAGAATCAGTGTTTCAGTATTTGTGACTCAATTTTACATCAATTATTTGGGGTTGGTGAACTAAAGTGAACAAGGCTTTTGGGGAATTTTGTGGTTATGTTTCCTTCATTCTGTTTGCTTCGAATCATTTCAAAACCATTCATCATGGTCAGCATGTACCTATAGAGTACGTTATCAGGTCTACACTAATAGAATTTCTGATGTGCAAAATCTGTTATATCTATAGATGAAAACTTCTCCTTAGTGCCTGCCTTTTAAGGGACTTTCTTATGACTCGCTATTATTATATCATTCAAGGGGAGCTCTGACCAGCCAAGAAAGAAAAAAAGAAAATTCCAGTTGCATCTTTCAGCTTCTTAGTTTGGTTTCCATTAGAACCAGATTCTGAGACAAAGATTTGAGTGCAACTAGTTATATTAGGTGGTGCAGGAAATTAAGGGAGTGGAGGAGAAGACTGGTAAGACTGGGAAGCCAAGGGAGTATGCACTATCATGCAAATTTCCTTGTGGGCAACTGGTACTTAATCCCTCAGGAGAATTCTGGGACACCATATAGAACCTGCATCTAGATGACCCCACCCCGGAGCAAGCAGCTTGGTGATTTACCCAGCAGCCCACTGACTGACTGAGGTTCTCCAGTAAAGAGGCTCATTGCCCAGCATTCTGTGCTTCCAGACCACAGTGGAAATGGGTGCTGGTAGACAGAGAAAGCCCTCTCACTGGGAACTGCAGTTACTGGCAGTTGAGATGAATGAATCACTGCAAACATTTTGAAAACAGCATAGATACTGGCTACCCTCAGATGCCTTTTCTAGTATATATAATTGCCCAAATATCTATATACTATATAGACTAATATTATAGCTGAATGTTTGCCCATCTCTACTTTACCACCCCTGGAAATAGTCCATCTTGGATGACCCCCACGCCCAGTTCCATTTGCCCATGCGCTAAAAGACGTCCCTCCGGAATCTAAATTCCTGGTGTCCTTTCCTTATTACGTTGATATTTTAAGGCCTCTTCAAGTGAAATTTTCTAATTTTAAAGAGGCAATCTCTATTGCTCACTCAAGTTTTTACTCCTAAATCATTGGGGTTACATTTTAACATTCAAGTAAAAATGTATAAATTGCTAATGTGTTATATTCAATATTTTGCTGGTTGGTCAGGGGATAATGAGGTCATTTGCCTGGGGATATAGTTCCAGCTTAGGTCTACTAAGTATGTTTTTTATTTTGAGCCTTAACTGAAGAAATCCCTAGGGGTCATCCCCATGCCCATCGAGAAAACTTTTCATTCTAAGCTTCGTATGTGTTTCAGGAACCATTGAAAGAAAAGTGAGTTACCATGTTGATAGTGTTCAGATGCAGCACGATAGCCCAATGAGACAAAAAAATCTGTTGAGAATCACTGTAGGTTAGAGGGAACCTAATTACTGAATTATTCTTCCTGTAAAAAATATGGATCCCCAATCATGCCTGTATCTTTCAGGAGATTCCCCAAACCCTGGCTTTACTTTTCCTCACCCACATTTCAAACTCATCTTGACTGATGGCTACCCTGAGTGTTGGAATCGGTTTTTAGTCACTTTGTAGTAGTCAGCCCCAGGCATGTGGCATGGGACAGTTCTTGGGCTCAGAGCTACTCAACCATGTGTACGTGGATCACAGTGAATTCCAGGAAAGGAAGAAATTTGTCCCTGACATCTTTCTTTTCCTGTTGTTTGCTTCTCTCTTTAAAAAGCAATGTTTCATTCTTCCAGTCACAGAATCGTGAGATTAAAATGAGAAGGAACTTTGAATATACATGATCAAGTTTAGGGTCCTTACGCTAATGAAGAGAAACTTGAGATTGCCTGAGGAAAATAGCCGATCTGGGCCATGCACTCACATTTCCTCTTTCCTAGTTCAGTGTTCTTACACAGTCCACAAAATAGTTACCAAAAAAACATGCAAAAAACAACTATTCATTTTTAAAGGAGTGATAACTGGTAAAATTACAGAATAAAAGTAAAAATGTCAGTATGCCTTTTATCACCTGCTTCATTTTTTCTGTACTACTAAGACATTTTAATATACCAAATCATCTACATATTTATTTTGTTTCTCTGCCTCTGCCAGAACAAAAGCTCCAAAAGAACAAGGATTTTTGTCTTTTTTATTCCCTGAGGGTATTCTACTAGCTTCAAACGACATCAATGTGCTCAGTAAATATTTGTTGAATGAGCAAATGTACGGAATCTAGACTCTTCATAGGGGTAGTATATTTTATTTTTTGGAATTAAATCCTAAGGATCTGAAGATCTGTATTTCTTTTTTTTTTTTTTTTTTTTTAAATTTTACTTATTTATTTGACAGAGAGAGATCACAAGTAGGCAGAGAGGCAGGCAGAGAGAGAGAGGAGGAAGCAGGCTCCCTGCTGAGCAGAGAGCCCGATGTGGGACTGGATCCCAGGACCCTGAGATCATGACCTGAGCGGAAGGCAGCAGCTTAACCCACTGAGCCACCCAGGCGCCCTGAAGATCTGTATTTCTTTCAGATAAAGCTAATTTTACAATCAGAAGAAGTTTCTAATCTAATACCCTGAAAGTCTGAATTACCAGGTATCAGAATAGATTCCCTTTGGAGATCATGACTCATCTAAAAAGCTTACCCACGGGGCTCCTGAATGGCTCAGTGGGTTAAAGCCTCTGGTTTCAGCTCAGGTCCTGATCCCAGGGTCTTGGGATCAAGCCCCGCATAGGGCTCTCTGCTCAGCAGGAGGCCTGCTTCTCTTCCTCTCTCTCTCTGACTGACTCTCTGCCTACTTGTGATCTCTGTCAAATAAATAAATAAAATAAAATCTTAAAAAAAAAAAAGCTTACCCACATCTTTTTTTTTATTAAATTAATTAATTTATTTTCAGAAAAACAGTATTCATTATTTTTTCACCCACATCTTGACAGTTAAATATGATTGCATGGCTCTATTCCAATGACTCAGTTGGATTTCTGCTGTTTACTTTTCAGGCAAGTTATTTGCTCTCATTTGGACATTTCTTTTCTATATTTAAAAATTCTACAAATAGGGACCACCTTCAGAGTTCTCCCAGCCCCCTGACCGCCCAGTCTAGGTTGTAGTCTTATCATAATATCAGCACCCCTCCTTTTTTTTTTCTTTTTTCCCCTCTAGTCACTGTGCTATACATTAGATCCCCAGGATTTATTTATCTTCTAACTAGAAACTTATATTATTTGACCACATCCACCCATTTTACCCACTTCACTTCCACCTCCCCCAACCCTTCCCCAGGCATCTGGCAACCACCAATTCCGCTCTTGGTTTCTAGGAGTTTGTTTTAAAATTCCACACATAAGTGAGACCATACAGTATTGTTTTTTTCTGATTGATTCCACTTGGCATAATACCCTGAAGTTCCATCCATGTTGTCTCAAATGGCAAGATATCCTTTTGTTTTATGGCTAAATAATATTCATGGGCATGTGTACGTTTTCTTTATCCATTCATCCATCAGTGGATACTTAGGTTGTTTCCATGTCTTGACAATCACAAATAAAAATCCAATGAACGTGGGTGCATATATTTTTTGAGAGAGTGATTTTGTTTCCTTTGGGTAAATACTTAGCAGTTGAATTTTTAGATTATATGGTAGTTCTTTATTTTGTTTGTTTGTTTGTTTGTTTGTTTTTTGAGAAACCTTCCTACGGTGTTCCATAGTGGCCATGCCAACTTATACCAACAGTACATAAGGGTTCCATTTTCTCCACGTACTTGCCAATACTTATTATTTCTTGTCTTTTTTTTTTTTTTATAATAGCCATTCTAGTAGATGTGTCATATCTCTGTTGCTTTGACTTGCATTTCCCTGCTGTTTAATGATGTTGTGCTCTTTTCATGTACCTGTTGTCCATCTGTCTGTTTTCTTTGGAAAGATGTCTAATCAGATCCTTTGCCCATTTTTTAATTGAATTTTTGTTGCATTGTATGAGTTTTTAATGGATATTAATCTCTTATCAGACACATAATTTACAGATACTTTCTCCCATTCTATAAGTTTCCTTTCCATCTTTTTGGTAGTTTCCCTTGGTGTCTGTACCCCCGTTCTCTTGAAATACATTATTCTCTCCCTGTTTGTTTTGCTCTTTTTCTTAAGAGAGACAAGATGTCCATTGCACCATCCATTTCACGTAGCCCTCTGACCTGACATTTTTATCTCCTTTTCCTCATTTGTTTTACAGAAGAACTGTATTTCCTTTCTTAAACAAAGCAGTGAGATCACACTGAACTCTTCAGACTTGGCTGCCAGTTTCCCAGCCTATTGAACTTGTACGTTCTCTTAACCAGCAAGGGAAGGTGACCTGGACACAGGGCCAGCCACCCTCCTGGGAAGCACCGGCCTGCTTCATTATCCTTGGAGTTCATGAAGAGGCCTTTCCCCTTATCAAGGAACCTTTACTTAATAAAGTGTCCCACACAGAATACGTAAGCAGTGAAGTACCCTGGGTTCAGTCTAATATTGGAAAACAAACATGAATCACAGTTCCCTGTGTTGAGGTGAGGGCTTTAAGTTAAAAGGAAAACAGAAAGCTAAGGATGTGTCACCTATCCTCACTGTCATTGTGACAAGTAGCCACAAATATATGTGAGTCCACATACCAGTGAGTCCACACTTGGCTTGGCATTTCTGTGTATCCCAGCGACTTGACCCCGTCTTCAGTCAGCCAGCTTCTGTTTGCAGGCGTCAGAGTCAGGTTAGTTATACAAAGATCTCTGGAGACCAGAAAAATTTATCGACCTCTCCCTTTGTTGCTTTTGACTTGCTTTACCTCATTTAACTTCTCTAAAAGCATGAATGCCTTCTTAGATGCACAGTCATTCCATGTGGGGGTGCGTTGAAGACACCCTGAAGTTTGTTCCCAGCAAACATGCGTACAGATGCAACGAGGACCTGTGATCCTAGGGTGTTAGCACTCTTCATGGCCATGCAGTCGTGATTAAGCCCCAGGTTTGCCGAAGTCCCATGTGAAGACCGGGGGTAAACCTAAGGATGCCTTTGTGAGAACCAAAGAAGGAAGCAGCCTGGCAGGAGGCAGAAACTTGGATCCGTGGCTGGGACAGTGCCTTTCAGTCCCCTCACACCCCCTTAGATGGACATCCCCTCTTCTGGTGGGAGCAGGATGCCCAACTATGTAGAGTGGACTTATGTTTTTACTTCTCCATCCCTAGATCTGTTCCCCCACCACATCACTTTGGAAATCTAAAAGCAGCTGAGTGGTCAGAACTACAGTGCAGTCCTATTCAAAACAAATGTAAAAAAAAAAACACTGTAAACAGCGTTATGTGGAAAAAAGCTTAGTCTGTCCTCAGAATGCATTTGGACCTTATGCACTTGTTTGTCCTGTGGTGTGACTAAAGATACTGCCAAGAAGCTCACCTCTGCCATCTTCCTACATCCAACTTTGATTTCCAAGTTAAAAAAGAGAAACCCTTTATTACACAAGGTAAATTTGATAATCCCATTGATGGTGCATTATTGAAGTCAACATCCTACTGAAATTAACCCGTGGATTTTTCTCAGCTATCTTTTACCAACATTTCCCTGGAGGGCTGGTTCTATGTTCTAGGGATGAGGTTTCAGAATAGGCTCCATAACTTCTCAGGTTATCATTTGGGGCCAGATGATAATAGAATTTGATACTAGCTAGCAGGGCAGATTTGTGAAATAAGAAGGCTGAGGATGGATTCTCAGTTAGAGGTACCATTCATTAGTTGATTCCAGAGATAATTACCATCACACCTCTCCTCATTTCAATCCAACACACCTAGCACAATGCTGGGCACAAAGAAGAATAACATTTGTGGATTAGCAGAATTATCTAGACTGAAGGTAGGCAAATTACAGCTCTGGGCCAAATCTAGTCTGCATCCTGCGTTTGAAAACAAAAACAGAGCCGTGCCCATTGGCTTATGCATTGTCTATGACTGACTTTCACAATACAGGGTCAGAAGTTGCAAAAACACCTCATCTGACTCCCAAAGCCTGAAATATTTATTATCTGACCCCTGATACAAAAAAAAAAAAAAAAAAAAAAAAAAGGTTGCAGACCATTGCTCCAGATCTGTCACATAAAAGTCCATGCAATAAACATTGGTTTTTTAATATCTACGTGAATTCAGTTTCTGACCCAGACCCAAATTAGCTAGGTAACTTTGGGTGAATTTCCTTTCTGCAGCAGTTTCCCTACCTTGATAAAATGAAGACAATCATACCACTATGATAGAGTCGTAAGGATGAATTTAGCTAGTAAATGTAAAGCCCTCAGAGCTATTCCTGGGACAAAGTAAACACTCAGGGAATATTAGCTCTTACTCTTTAAATCAGTTGGTTTTATTGGTCCTGAGGATATGGCCCTATTACCAAGACCAAGACATGTTCAAGGCACTTGATAATATTTTATTTCAGTGTGACAAGAACATGAAAAAGGACAGGATCCTAAAAGTCGTTTGACAACAGAGTGGGCATTGAGCAGAGGGAAGGAATTTTTATAAGTTTTCTCGGTTAGCATATATTTGAGCCATTTCTACAAGAACATGACAAATAAGATTTTCTGAATATATATCATCATAGGGCCTTAGCAATTAATAACAAAAGCAGCAGAAGGCATGGTGCCCTGCATATACTTACATTTTGCAATATATTGCAGAAGCAGTTATGGACTAGTAGAAATTTATTAATAATGATCACTAGCACATAGGAAAAGATGTATAGATTTTGCCATAGCATGAGAACTGAAGCATCAAGGGGTAAAATAGCTGCCTGGTTCATCTTCCCATGGTTCATATCTGAAATTTGAAATCTAAGTGCATATAATGTCACTTAAACCAGGAGTTGGCCAACTTTTTCTGTAAAGAACCAGATAGAATTTTTGACCTTGTGTATCATGTGGTCTCAGTTACAGTTATTCAACTGCTGCTGTCATACAGAAGCAGTTATAAATTATAGGTACAAGGACTAATATGGCTATTTTCCAATGAAACTTTATTTATAAAAATGGGTGGTGAACAATATCTGCCCCAGGGGCCATGATTTTCAGACCTATTATTTTAAACAATTACAAATCATATTTTCTTTTTTTCTTTCTCTTTTCTGTCTTCTGTCATTCTCTCATTTTTGTGTATACTACTTATTTCCCCCATTCAGGTAGTCTCATTTGCAGAGAATATAAGGTCTGTCTGAAGGAAAAGAAGCATATTGTGCTATCTAAATTTCAATTTCTTTTGTCAGGTATTTCTGTGCAGTTGGGATGGTGGGGAGGAAGAACATTGCTCTTTTCTTTTAGTAAGTTGAAATGAGATTGTCAAACATGAATGGACAAAGAGCCAATGTTGGGCTGAGGATAAAATGTTTATTTAAACTCCATTCCTTAGTCTCATATTTTGAGAACAGAGCTAAAAGAGAATGGGTAAATCGCATAAGTTAAGTAAGCCTAATGCAGAAATGAATTCAATGATCTAAACTGTTTATGTCCAAATCAGCATCAATAATTCCAGCAACTTGCTGTTTAAAAGTGCCTGTGTTATATACAGGAAAGTGTATTTTTTGAACCACTTGAGATAGTTTTGACATAAAGAAATTGTATATATCTAAGGTATACAACTTGGTGTTTTTATGTATACACATACATTATGAAAAGATCACAATCCAGCTAAATGACTTATCCTTCACTTCTACATAGTTATCTGTGTGTATGTGTGTGTGTGTGTGTGTGTGTGTGTGTGTGTGTGGCGAGATTTAATTTAAAATGTTTCCTCTTAGAAAGTTCCAAGTGTACAATCCAGTATTATTATTACCACCATGCTGCTCATTATATTGACAAAATTTCTTCGTCCCACGTAACTGAATCTCTGTACCCTTTCGCCAACATTTCCCTGACCTCCCAGCCCTTGGCAACCTCCGTTTTCCTCTCTGATTTTATGAGTTCAACTTTTTCAGATTCCACATAGAAGTGAATCTGTGGTGTCCATCTGTGTATGGCCTATTTCATTTGGCCATAATGTCCTTCCATTTCATCATTGTTGTTGGAAATGGCAGGATTTCTTTTTTTAAGTCTGAATAATATTACTGTGTGTGTGTGTGTGTTATGTGTATATAAATACCACTTTTTTAAGTCTCTTCTTCCATATATAGACATTGAAGTTATGTCTATATCTTGGCTACTGTGAATAAGGCTGCAGTAAACATGGGAATACAGATATTTATTCAAAATGCTGATCTTATATCTAAAGAAGTGAGTATCTTGATAAATATGAGACAGTATACTATCCAGAGCATCACGTTGCTATATCTTCATGGCATGTATCAAATTAGATCTTAGTCTGGTGCTATTTTTATGAATGTGCCAACTACTTGATTTCCTAGTTTTGATGAATGGGGAAGAAAAAAATATATTAAAACTTCTGATTATCAGCTTGGAGTCCACATCCACATGACCTGAAAGACCAAAGCAATTTAACTAGGAAACTCCAGGTAAAGCCACGTGTAGTAAAATCTTAATTACCAGAGATTGTTTACTTGGGAACCCAACTAGGGCACAGAAAGGAAGAAAAGGATGTCCCCGAGCATCATGACAACTGATGCTTTCATTCTTCACTCATCAGTCAACCTCCCAAGCTTTCCTCGGTGTTCACAGAGTTTAAATAGAATTCTTCTCTTTGTCCCCCCTTGCTCACACAGTTTTTTATTTTTAAATTTTTACGGAAGTGATACACATACAGAGAAGTATCTATATTGTAAGTAAACAGTTCAATCAATTCACAATACCCAGGTCAAAAACCAGATTGCTAGTGTCCTGGAGCCTCTTTTCTTCCCTCTTCCATCACTGCCCCCAGGAGTCCCACTGTCCTGACTCCTAACAGCATGAATTTGTGGGACCCCTTTTTGTATTTCACCTGCCACAGATCACACAGTCTGGGTCCTCTTGTGCCTGGCTTCTCTGACTCAGTGTTATGTTTGGGAGATCGTCCATATTGTTACACGTAGCTATTATTTCTTTTTCATTTCTGTATGGTATTCTGTTATATGTGAGTCACCATGGTTTATTTACCCATTGGATTAACAATGGGCCTCTGGGAAGTTTCCAGTTGGGACCATTGCCAATATGGCCGCTATGAACTTTTCCTAAGTAAGTGTCTTTGAGTGACCACTTATGCACATTACCGCTGAATATACTCCTACAGGTGACACAGTTGAGTCACGGCATATGAATATGCTCTGCTTTAGTTGTTTTTACCAAGCCCCTTCCCGAAGCTCACAGCCATTCTTAAATTAGAAGTCAGTCCTGCCAGAGGCAGGCATGGCAACAGTGAGAGCTAGAGTGACATTTAAGAGTGCTCAGAACCACAAATATTTAGCATAGGACCATTGCTGTACTGTGGCAGAAGAGCCATAATTTGATTTTAATTGTGTTGACCTTGACTCACCAAGAATGTCAAACCATGGTTAATTACTTCTGTTTTTTGGTTTTGTTTTGTTTTAGAGATAGAGCACGCATGGGGCAGGGGTGGGAAGGGAGAGGCAGAGGGAGAGAGAGAATCTTGGGCAGGCTCTATGCCCAGCACAGAGCCCAAGGCAGGGCTGGATTTCATGACCCTAAGACCATGACTTGAACCGAAATCAGGTCAGACACTTAATGGACTGAGCCACCTAGGTGCCGAAATTACTTCTGTTTTAAATGTCAAGAAAGGACACCTTTGATCATGCAACCATTATTTTTAAAGCCTCCACTTTTATACTGAAAAACTTCCGTTCTTGGAAAAGTCATTTTTACTGCCCCTCTTTGTTCAGTATGATCCACTCTTTCTTTGGTGAATAAATTAGCAAGTTCTACAATCTATTTCTAAACTGGTGGCTTATCAGAGCTTAGAAATACTAGTAAAAACTGTGACTATTTAGGAAGCCATCAGAGCCAACTCAGCCAAACTGTGCATAGAGAATATTTCATCTATTTCTGTGAAGTTGCACTATTTTGATTATAATTTTGCAGTCAGGACAGAGGACCTTGATCTATGCAAGTTTTAAGGTCTCCAAGCCTAAAAGTTCAAAAGTTCGGAACCCTGAACTCTGGTGTAAAGGTGTGACTGCAGGGAGGAAGCTCATTAATAGGGCCCTATCCTTAACTCCTTTGCTTTCCTGTTCTTTGTGTTGGTAGAGCTCTTGCCGACTTCAAAGAGAGAGCCTCTCACCAGGTACAGGAAGTGCCCCTGGAGGCATTAGAGTGAGATGAGCAAATGGGCTCTATGGAACTACTCCCCACCGGTAGGGGCTCTTGTTAATGGAGAGCACCCTGCTCACTCCGAGGAGTACTAGTGCTTATAATGTGTATGTCAACCACATGCAGGGAGATGATATCTGAGGTAATGGGGTTCAGTGGCTTTTTCTTTTTTCATTTAAAATAATATCTAAGTAAATATGAAATTAAATAGAAATTAAAATAGAGCTTCTCTATGACCTATGACCCTGCAATTGCACTACGGTATTTACCCCAAAGATACAGATGTCGTGAAAAGAAGGGCCTTCTGTACCCCAATGTTTATAGCAGCAATGACCATGGTCACCAAACTGTGGAAAGAACCAAGATGCCCTTCAACGGACGAATGGATAAGGAAGATGTGGTCCATAGACACTATGGAGTATTATGCCTCCATCAGAAAGGACGGATACCCAACTTTTGTAGCAACATGGACGGGACTGGAAGAGATTATGCTGAGTGAAATAAGTCAAGCAGAGAGAGTCAATTATCATATGGTTTCACTTATTTGTGGAGCATAACAAACAGCGTGGAGGACAAAGGGAGTTAGAGAGGAGAAGGGAGTTGAGGGAAATTGGAAGGGGAGGTGAACCATGAGAGACTATGGACTCTGAAAAACAACCTGAGGGGTTTGAAGGGGCCGGGGGTGGGAGGTTGGGGGAACCAGGTGGTGGGTATTAGAGAGGGCACGGATTGCATGGAGCACTGGGTGTGGTACAAAAACAATGAATACTGCTGAAAAGAAATTAAAAAAAAAATTTAAAAAAAAAAGAAATACATGATATATTCACATGAGTCTTACATATTTTTTGCATTGAATTCATATAACTGCAAAAGAAGAAGTCTCCTTACTGAAGAACCCTGAGCATTGTGACAGAATGTTCTCAAATGCACTTGAAAGAACTTCTGGGTGGCACCTGGGTGTCTCAGTGGGTTAAAGCCTCTGTCTTCTGCTCTGGTCATGATCCCGGGGTCCTAGGATCAAGCCCTGCATCGGGCTCTCTGCTCAGCAGGGAGCCTGCTTCCCCCTCTTTCTGCCTGCCTCTCTGCCTACTTGTGATCTCTGCCTGTCAAATAAATAAAAATCTTTTAAAAAAAAAAGAACTTCCAGGCTTGAGTGGGTCCAGCACAAGTTACATGGCTTCCAAGGGGATTATGAGATTCCAAGTTCTCGTGTTTCATGCTCCTGACTCTGGCCCAGGTTCTTTCTGATGATCATTTCTTATCTTCACAGAAACCCTGAAAGGATAATGTCATCATTCCCACTTTATAGATGCAGGAACTGAGGCGAAGCCGCTTGCCCAATGTCTTGTAGTTAAGAAGTAGCAGAGCTGCGGCCTTCACCAATTCCCTTCCCTTTATTCCACTCTTAAGTCGGGGGACTTACGGAGGCTGTTCCTGGGACTGCGTGTAAATCGCAGCAACCACAGTCCGACTGACAGGGGGAGAGGGGAATGGTGGGTGGAACAGATGCACAGTGAATACCAAATGGGAGATCTGAAGGAGGAAAAAACCACCTATCAAATGGGGCTGATGGATTTCAGCCAAATTTGTAAAGCTCCCGGCCAGGGGTTGTCAGTCCCAGCTGCATGCAGAATCACCCAAGGCCCAGACTCCAGGAGCCACGCTTCTGTTCCCTTCGGTTTAGGATGAAGCCCCAGCAGCAGCGCGTCCGAAGCGCTTCCCAGGTGATTCTCTACAGCCAGGGTTGAGAACCGCAGATTGAGATTAAATGCCTTTGTAGACTGAGCAATTAAATCTAAATCATGAACGTAATTTTTTAAAGAAAGCGTGAAAATGAAAGCATATATGTGAAAGGGTTTGACAAACTGCAAACTGTTCTACATATGGCACTTTAATGAAGAGATAAATGGTGACCATAATTTATGAAAGTAATTGGACACCTGGTCCATGGTGCGAGGGGGAGGGGCAGACAGGGCGTGTTGAAGGCTACCAAGGAGAGAGTTTTCTCTACGTGATAAGATTGGAAGCCAGGCTTTCCCGGTGACTGGACCATCACGGTCCCTCTGGCCCACGGGCTGTGGGAAGGAAATGTGGGGTGCGGAGAAGCTAGTGGTACCTGAGGGTAGAAAAGTAAGGGGCCATCTGGGTCTCAGGGTCTGCAGGCCCAAGACTGTTCCCCAGACTCTTCTCCAAATGGAGAAGCTCTGGGATGGAAGGAAGCCATTCCTGACGTTTGGGTACGAGTTTCTAGTGCTTGTTAAACCAAACTGGAGCTGACCATTGATAAAGTGGACAGAACCTTAGAATTTTCATTTTAATCATTTTAATTCTGAGGAGAATGCTCAAATGCATTCTCAAGTGCATTTTACACATGAGGACATGGCCTAACTCTTTCAGAGCTCAAAGCTTTAAACTACCACTTGAAAAGGAGTACTTGAGGCAAGTCAGACAGGCACAATCTCTCTCTCTTTCTCTGTCTCTCTCTCCTTTCCTCCCTCCCTGTGTGTCTCTTTTTCAGTCTCTTTCACCCACACACTTTTATCTTAAAATGCATTATTAAAGTAACACAACATGTAGTGCAGTTATTAAAGTGGATATCACCACCCATGGAAGAAGCTAGATTTTTCCCAGTACCACAAGAGCCCTCTATCTGCCTCTTCCCAAAGTCCTCCCTGCTAGAGGAACCACTATCCTAACTTTGATGGTAATCAACTCTATGTTATTTTTTTTCTGATATTTTGATGACCCAAATATATACCTCCAAACACCAGAGTTAATGCTTTTATACTTTAATTAATCATTTAGATCTCTTTTAATCTATAGAGTGGTCCCTTAATTTTTTTTTTTTTTTTTTTTTTTTTTTTTTTTACTGCATGACAGCTTGTTGAAGAAGACATTTCATCTCTGTACAGTTTACCTTAACCTTTATTTTGCAGGTTATGTTCCCATTGTGTGGTTTCACATCTTTCTTTGGCCTCAGCACTCCCTGTGAATCAGTAGTTGAATTTAAAGGGTTAAATCACATTCACAATTGGTTGTTTGGGGGAAAGCATCTTCTCAGATGGTGGGTGACATCTTCCTCAAGAGGAACATGCTATCTAATTTTCTCTTCTTGTCTTAGAAGTAGCCACTGATTCTCTGTGCTTACATCCTTAATTCATTAGGAGTAAATGGTGATATTCCAATGTGTCCTTCTTCATTTGTTTGTTGAGATATTTCTGTACAGAGAAAATTCCCCTTATCTACTGTTTGCTTATGTGTTGATACAGTTTGTAGAAGCAAAACAGGACCAGTGTTTTATTTCATTTTACTTACCAATGTTCAAAATAAAGAGTCAGTTCCCCCTCTCAAAAAGAGGCCAGTTAATTTTTTTGTAACATTAGGAACTCATGAATCTAAACATACATGACATGTTGCCATCTATCCCAGTTGTGATTCATAATCTCATTAGGGGTCTGTTTTCATGCTGCGCAATGGCTACAACAATGTCTATACGACCATTAGCCCACAAATGGTGGCTAGAAGACAAACAGGGCCTGAAGGCTTCTCCCCCTCCTTTCTGGCCCCTGAATGTCATATGACCTAGGGAAGGAAGGTGGCAGAGTAGAGCCAGCCCATGTTTCAGAGTCACTGGGAAGAGATCTGGGTTTGCATCTGAGCCCTGTCACCTCTTAGCTGGGTGGCCTTGTGTCTCTCCCTGAGCCTCTCTGAGACTCTTTCCTTATCCATGAGAGTGAGAGTACCAGCGTTTGCCTCAGCTCTGTGCCTTCACTGAGAATGTGCACAAATCCCCAGACCCAGCGTCCAGCAGGTGGTAGGGAGGGGATACAAATCCCTCCTGTCCCTGACCTCTGAAAGCACAGCCCTGGGGATGCCCTGAGAGCAGAAGCCCAGGTGGGGCCGAGGTTACCAGGAAAGAGAACACATGGAGAACGGGGTCATCCCTTTGGCACGTGTTGTTCAAAGATTTCAGCGCACCGATGCATGTATGTAGTTCTCCTTTTTCTCCTTCTTATTTTGCCTCTACCTGAAGAAACTTTCCATTATTTAACAAAATTTATTTTTGTTCCTTGTGTTTTCTGAGGAAAGTTAACAAGTAATTCCTAGGAGCCCTTTACTCCAGCACAAACCAACCTCTCCAACTTGTGAAAAGGACCGTCTTAGTCAGAGTACCGTGGGCTTCCCAGGATGACCTCTGGACACCCTGGCCTGGGTGTAGTGGGAAAAGGCTCCAGCTTCGAGGGAGGACAGTTTTCTTCGGCTGCATTTCAGAGGTGCTGTGACAGCTGTCAGCTTCACACTCCCTCTACCCGCCCCCCCAACACACACACAACCACACACACACACACACACACACACACACACCCCACCACTTATGTTGCTTGTTTGTTTCCGCCTAGGGCTCCTTTAAATTCCCAGTGTGCTGTTCTACATTTTCCCAAGTTATTCCTTTTCATTTGTGAGAACATATCATCATAAAATATAAACATGCTAAGAAATTGCCATTTGTTTCCAAAGAAAAAGCACTTCTCTGGGAAAGCTATAACTAAAACCAGATGTAGCTAGGTACATCCCAACCAGTGGTTTACCCAGCCTGGATGACCTCTGTCCAGTAGACAAGGAGGATTCTGGGGCATTCTGCCATAGTAACATAAAACTTTATCAACACGTCAATGTTTTTTCATGAGAGGAGCAGGCAGTCATTTGTGAAGGCCTTACATTGCTATAGGGTTAGGCTGTATCAGTGCAGAGATATTCAAGAGCACTTTTGCCTGTGGTCCTTGCAATAATACTGAAGAAAGCTAAGGAGATACTTCTTTCCCATTTTGTAAAAGAGAAAACTGAAGCCCAGAGAGGTGACTCAAGGTCACAGAGCAGCTTGAGCCAGGACGGACACTCAGTTGTCTCTGTGCTGCCCTAACCTGGGTGTCTACTTACCTCAGGAAATGTGACTTCCTACCTTCACACACACCTTGCTCCCCTGGCGGGATGGCTCCTGGTCTCTGAACTTGAACTTCCAACTGATGCAGGCCCTGAAACTGTTCAATTTCCCTGCAGTCAACCTGTCACGAAGAAGCCCATTCATTTACCTGCAAGTATGTATTCAACACCTAGTATGTATCGAGCACTGTGACCCTGTTAGGAGAGAACCAAACCCTCTCAGACTGTGTGTGGTCAAGTGCAAGAATGATTCTCTATACTGAAATTGATGAAAGGATTGTCTCTGGTTTAAAACAAAAACCAGTGTGTATCCATATATCACCTTATAGCAAAGAGTAAGGAGGTCTCAAGACAACCTCTCATTTTCTAGCTGCTTTGATGTCAGGTGAAAAAAAAAAAAAAAAAAAGGAAGAGCACGTCCAAGCACAAAATTGAGAATAACCACCTAATGGCTCTGAGTTGTTCTTATGCCGAAGCCATTTTGTCTTTCCAATTTGACGTAACACTACTATGTATTTTGGGGTCTACTAGAATGTATAACATCTTTTGGTGCCAAGACTGAGATCTACAAGAGGGTCGGTTCCTTTGTTATTTTTCTATCATGCCTGCTGCGATAAACTGCCCTCCCAACACACTTCTTGCATCCTTCTCCCAGTCTGATTGTGAGAACTCTTTTTGTCCTTACACCACCTCTTACTTAAAAAATAGGCTTTGTAGATCATTATTGAATACTTTTTTTTAGGAAACCAGGATCTATATTAAGGTATTTCCCTTGGTAAAACGTTGTTACTGCATCTAAAGTTGAATCTTTGTGAATTGGTCATGATCAAACCTCTTTTACAGCATTGATAAATAAAAGTCACCTTTCTAGTGCTGTGTCCACATCTCAAATGAATGGAAAATGTCCTTAGAAGAATTTAAGACCTGTGCTTTCATGACATTTCTGTATCACATGATGGGCACACATGTGCCTGACGTGTCTGTGTTCGTATACTCCAGAAAGGATCCTAGGCCTGAGTTGTATTAATAGCACTTTAGTTTTTGTTCTGGATTCTGTCAGTGGTATCTGGACCTTAGGGGTGACACTAAGAAATGGAAAAGTAATCTAGATTATTACCAAATTCAAATTTTCGCTCAGGTTCAAGTTGAGGCAAAAATCTCACCCCATAGACTCATGAAGTCTCAGAGAATTCATCCTTCACTGAACAGAGCCACAGTCAGGAGTTTGTTTCCAAGCTTTGCAGGGCCGTAGGAAGGTCACATGGTATATCCAGTCCTGAGTCTTCCTGTTTACAGAAGGCGATGACCAACTCCAACTTGCGGAGTTGCTCTCTTACAGGTATAGTAGCTGCCATAGAGACAGAAATCAACACATATCAGCTATTGTGCATCTACTCTCCCTTATCTACAATTCTAAAAATCCCCAAATTTCCAGAATCCACAACTACCTCTCATAATTCATTTGACAAAAAATATCTCCCCTTGAAACTCAAGCATAACTTGACCTGAGCTGATGTAAGGATCGTCATAGTCTTTCAACTATTCAGAGAAATTGAAAAACAAAAGCAGAAGTATTCATGTGTTTGGTTGTGGAGTGCTGCCCCAGACTCTGCTGGATATCATACATAACAAATGACATATGCCGTAAATTACCTTTCTAAACTCTAAAAATTATAATTCCCAAAAATATCCAGCCCCAGTGGTTTCAAGTAAGAATTGATCACCTATTTTATCCCCAGGGTTGCAAATTTCCTTAATGTCTAGCTTGTCAGAACATGTACTGAAAGTAGAAATCTCTTCTGCATCTCTGATGCACAGTAATCCTCCCCCTGCCCTGCCCTGCCCTGCTCTGACCTAGTCACTGTTGCATTCTTTTCACTTGTTGGGGGTAGGTGGAGGTTGCTACTTTAGTAGCAGGTGCCTTGGTTCCCTGATCCAGTAGTAGAAAGGTATTCCTTACCCTGAGCTGAATTCTGCCTCCCAGTAAATTCTTCTACTTGCCCCTATTCTGCAGAGCTGAGAAAACAGAGGGTAAGTCAGCTCCCTCTTCCAGGTGACTGCCCATCAGATATTTGAGAAGAGTTCTACTCGTCCTGAGTTAAGTCTTGTTTTTGTTTTTGTTTTGGCAGACAAATAGCCCCCTCTCTGTTAGCAATCTTTATTCAACCCAATTTCTAGGCCTTTTCTAACAGTTTTTTGTCAGTTTTCTATTCTTTTGTCATTGAACATGTGTTATTCAGAATTAAAGCTAGTATGTTCTCTGTCTTAAGAACTCTGGTTCCAACCATTGATGACCAACATCCTGGCCCCAGACATCCTCCTGATAGCTGAAGTGTAATGGATGCTTCCGACCAGTTCAAATTCTGAATTATCCACTTGATTAGACCTTAGGCAAGTCCCAGAAACTCTCAGATCCTCAGTCACCTTCCCTGCACAGTTGGGATAACTGAGCTTTGTAGTGTTGCTCTCAGGATTAAGAGTAGCATGTGAGAAGTGTCTAGTACCTTGCCTGACACAAAGTAGACTCATAATTTGTGGTAATGCTTATTATTAGAAGCTTAATAAATAAGCGTCCTCTTCCTCTTCATCATGTGTTTATTACTTTCCTAGGCTAATCTCAGCATGTACACTCCTGAGACACTGGTAGGTTAATTTTTAGGTCTAACCTGTATGAAGGTATCTGTCTTTGTGAAGATACAATTTGTATAATAAACAGCCCCGTCAGTCTTTAAGTCAAGTTACGCTGTTTCTCCTCTTCTTTCCCTCATCTCTTTCGAAGCCAGTGCAGCTTCCATGACAACTTGATCGACAGAAGCACTCAAATTTATGTGTTTCAGGCACCCATTTAGAGATCTACAGTTAAATTTTGTTTTTTTCCAGCCTAGAAACCAAGTGGATTCCAGGGTATCTTGTTTCACAACTTGAGACCGTGTATCCTGTGTAAGTGTTTCCAAGTGTACAGAGCAGAGCCATAAATTATATTTTGATCAGTGCCAAAAACTTGGTGCCAGAGAACATCTTGACATTACTATTAGTGTATGTTGTATCCTGTAATTAAGCAGAATCGGCTTGTAGATGAGTTCTTCTGAAGACGGAGCCCTCCTTTCAGGGGAGCATAATCGGAATGAGCTATTGCTCTCATTAAGTTACTTGGCAATACATCACCAGTGTGGCCTGTCATTCTAATGATGCATTAGTGTAATTCATCAACAGGGTGAATCCCACTAATAAGGTGTTACTCCAGAGGCTGGGCTCGCCAGTGCAGAAAGCATCCAGGGACAGCTGTTGAATGGCCTCAGCCTTAGGCCCAAGACGCTCTATGTAATGGATTTACCCCCTACCCTTCTTACTCTGTGAAGTTTAGCTATTTTTTAGGCTATCCAAATTAATGCCCATCTGTCCCCGGACTGTTCTAATTTTTTCCTCCCTGACTAATCCCAGAATCCTTTACTGGCCTGGGGATATCCAACTTGAATTCCTCTGGGCATATGATCAAGCCATTTTGTTCTTTCCTAGAGTTAACTTTGAGAAAACTCAATTGTATAGCTGACTTTGTCACAGCTCTTCTGGATTTCTATGACTTTTACTCTGTATTATTCTTAAGTGGGTAAGATTTTTTTTAAAAAAAGACATAAAATGATATAACACCAAGAAAAAGGCTCTCTTCACACAACTGTTGTTGTGGCAATAAAGATCCTAAAAATCAAGGCTTTGCAACTAGTAGATAAATAAATCCTAGAGATCTAATACACAGTACAGGGATTACAGACAACAAAACTGTATTATAAACATTAAACTTGCTAAGAGACTAGATCTTAATTGTTCCTACCACTAGAAGAAATTATAATTATGTGATGTGATAGAGGTGTTAGCTAATACTACAATGGCAGTGATATTCCAGTATGAATCTGTCAAATAAATATGTCATACACTTTAAATTTACATAATATTGTATGTTAATTATATCTAAAAAACAAAAGATTCTCTTTGGAAAAAAAAAAAGAAATCAAGACTAATACAGCTGGTGCAATTGAACATTTATCTCTGAGCTTCCTGGTAGCAAAATCTAAAAGGGATGATGGATTGAAAGAATGAAAAACATTTTGTTTGGAATCCTACTTTCTAGTATTAAATGATTTGGATCAATATCTAAGGAACTTTAAAGAACTTAATAGGGGCTCCTGGGTGGCTCAGTGGGTTAAGCCGCTGCCTTCAGCTCAGGTCAGGATCTCAGGGTCCTGGGATCGAGCCCCACATTGGGCTCTCTGCTCCGCAGGGAGCCTGCTTCTCTCTCTCTCTCTCTCTCTCTCTCTCTCTCTCTCTGCCTGCCTCTCTGCCTACTTGTGATCTCTGTCTGTCAAATAAATAAATAAAATCCTTATAAATTAAAAAAAATAAAAAAATAAAGAACTTAATAGACTTTGCCTTCAGTAGTGAGATCCCTGAAAGTGCAGAAATATTGTTTAGTGATTTCTTATTGTCATCCTTTGATAAAGTGAAAGATATGATTATGGTATGTCTATTTAAGACTTTTTCTGTGAAAAGCAAAACGAATATGGTTGAGGCATATAATTTAGCTTTGAGAATAAAGTCAAAAACCCTGTAGAAATGAATGGGACCATGCCTTTCTACTATTTTTCTCTAATATAACTTCTCTCCTGTGAACTTTTTTTAGGAAATGGATAAAAATGTATGGGTTTGTTTGTTTTTTTAGTTTTTTGTTCAGGTACAACTTACAACCAATAAAATTTACCTTTCATAAGTATTCATTTTGATGCATTTTGATAACATGTAATTATGTAAAAACTACTACAATCAAGATACTGAACAGGAGGTCCATTCTGTCGATAAGTTCCCTGGGCTACTTCTCAGTGGATCCCATCCCCTGACACCAGCTCTAGGCAACTACAGATCTCCTTCCTGTCATCATAATGTTACCTTTTCTAGAATTCCACACAAATAGAATATTCATGAAGTCATTTGTCTGACTTAGTTTCTTTCAATTCTGTGTTGTTGTATGTATTCATGTTTTGTTCATTTTTATTGCTGAGTAGTATTTCATTAGGATTTATTTTTGTAAGGAAAAAGCTTAAAGGATATTAAAAGTAGTTACTGAAAGAATATCCATGTGAATTTAATAACAGGCATAAAGATGGCAGTCTGTATTCTCACTTAAAAAGAGAACTAATGCCTTCTATTCCAATATTTTTTTTTAAATGCTCCACAATGGCAAGATTGAAAGCTAAATGATGGCAAGAACCATGTTCTACAGCTTGCCATTATATCTGCTATATCCAGCCCAGTGCCTGCTTTTACTCGGTGCTTCATAAATCATTGTTAAATGAGTGAATGAAGGCATTAATGATGCTCATCATCCATGCACAACAGGGTGTGAAGAGAACAGTCCCTCAAGATAAGGAACGGTAAAATATAAAAAGAAAAGTTACATTCATTACCACTTACTGAGCACTTATAATAGAAGTGCTTGTAAAGTGACTGAGTATTCTGTATATATTTCCAGTTCCTTACAGACATATTCAAGCTCTAAAACTTGTGTATTTTTAAAACCTTTTTGATCTTATGTACTTTATCCTGAACTCCCAGCTTTGAGATAATCAAGCAGATACATTACCATGCCCTATCCTTTTATTTGGCCTAAAAGTATTTATAAATATTTAGTAATTTTCTGAATCATGCACTCTTCAGTTCCAAGAATTTTTCTAAACATATAAAAGAATAACCATATACTTGGCATACTTGGCAAGAATGGCATACTTGGAAACAGAAGACTGTAGAATATTAGCACCTCTAGGTGGTTTAGGCTCATGCCCTCATTTGAAAAGAGGAGCAAACAACTCTCAAAAACTGAGCTGCCCCAATTCACACAACATTTGGTAGCAAGTGTGCAATTGAAGATAAATTCATTAATAGCTGATTAATCTCAATAAGCAAACAGTTGGCAGAATTGAACTGAAAACAAAAGGAAGTTATTTTAGTTTGCTTGCTTGTTTATATTCAAACAGGAGAATTGGGAATGTGTAGTCTGTATTTTATAGAGTGGTATTTTAGAGCATGTCAAGGAAAAAAAATAATGTTTTCAAAAAAAGCTACATAGCTTGCATTAGAATCCATGCCAAGACAAGAGAAACAGATAAAAGAAGGCCAAATTCTGTATAAAAGCAGATTGAGCCTCAACTGGACATCTCAGAAGATGGCAAAGTCTTTTAATTATATGACTTAAATTAAACCTTTGTTTGGCTTTTAAGATTTGTTCTCCCTGCCTAATCACTAAATATTCCAGAAATTAGGTTTTCAGGTGGAATGTTCATCTAAAATCTTAATTAATTTTAGCCTTTGTCATATATTTATCTATACAACTTAACTTTCATAAGGATTTGAATCCATCAGATAAAAAAAACTTTCAGCCTTCTACAATATTCTGAATTTCATAGATCTGGTGAACCATTAAGTTATGACTGAACTGTGTTGGTTTTATAAACCCAGAAAGATGATACCCAAACCAGTACTTTAGATATGTCCCTTTTGGTTTGCTTCATCCACCCATTAATACAAAAGTGATTTATCACATGCTTGCCAAGTGCTTAAGCATTTTAACACAGGAATAAGTGAAATATTCTGATGGTGCAAAGGGAAGAACTAAGGATTTCAATGTGGGACAGGAATTTAGGAAGACTTCAAGAGAAGGCAGCTTGTGAGATGGGCTTTGAGTAAAGAGAAGCATTTCAGAAGGTTAACATGATGATTCCTGGGAGTGCAAGGGAACCTCTGAGAAGAGCAATAATAAATAAGCACTGCACGGTGAAGGAAAAAACACAACTAAAAGGTAACCTACAGAATGGAAGAAGATATTTGCAAGTGACATATCTGAGAAAGGGTTATTATCCAAAATATATAAAGAACTTATAAAACTCAATACCCAGAAGACATAATCCATTCAAGAAATGGGCAGAAGACATGAACAGACACTTCTCCAAAGACATACAAATGTTCAGCAGACACATGAAAAGATGCTCCACATCACTCATCATCAGGAAAATGCAAATCAAACTACAAGGAGTAGTTTCCTACCTACAAGGAGATAGCACCTCACACCTTTCAGAATAGCTAAAATCAACAACACAGGAAATCACAGATGTCACTAATGTATGGAGAAAGGGGAACCTTCTTGCACTGTTGGTGGGAACATAAACTGGTGCAGCCACTCTGGAAAATAGTATGGAGGTTCCTCAAAAAGTCAAAATATAGAACTGCTCTATGATCCAGCAAATGCACCACTAGGTATTTATCCAAAGAAGAAAAAAATACTAATTCAAAGGCATACGTGCCACCAATGTTTATAGCAACATTCTCTACAATAGCCGAATTATGGAATCAGTGCAAGAGTCTATTGATTGACAAATGGATAAACAAGATCTGGGATATATATATGTGTGTGTGTGTCTGTGTGTGTGTGCGCGCGTGTGTGTGTGTGTGTGTGTGTGTGCGCGCGCGTGTGTGTGCGTGTGTGTACATGTATACACATACACACATGTGCACACAAACACTGTAATATTACTCAGCCATAAAAAAGAATGAAATCTTGCCATGTGCAATAACATGGGTGAAGCCAGAGAATAATATGCTAAGCAAAATAAGAGACAAAAACCATGATTTCACTCACATGTGGAATTAAAGAAATAAATAAGTATGGGGAAAGGAGAGAGAGAGAGAGAGAGAGAGAGACCAAGAAATAGACTATTAATTATAAAGAATGAACTGATAGTTACCAGAAGGGAGGTGGCGGGGATGGGTTAAACAGGTGATAAAGATTAAGGAGCGCAATTGTGATGAACACTGGGTGATGTGTGGAAGTGTTAAATCACTAGATGGTACACCTGAAACCAATATTATACTGTATGTTAACTACGTGGAATTTAAATAAAAGCTTAAAAGCAATAAGCAGGAGGTCCTTTCCCTGGACTCATTTAGGAAGAATATAATGTTTTCAAGTGGAGGTTTAGATAAGAAGGCCAAAATGACTTTAGCCATATTTCTTTTTTTTTTTTAAGATTTTATTTATTTATTTGACAGAGATCACAAGTAGGCAGAGAGGCAGGCAGAGAGAGAGGGAAACGCAGGCTCCCCATCTAGCAGAGAGCCCAATGTGGGGCTCGATCCCAGGACCCTGAGATCATGATCTGAGCCAAAGGCAGAGGCTTAACCCACTGAGCCACCCATATGCCCCTCTAGCCATATTTCAATACCAAATAAATGGAACTCATTCATTTAAGATCCCATACTTTCTGGAATCCTTACATTCCTAATAACTAATATGCCATAACAAATGTTGAAGTATCTCAAAAATGCAGTGTTGATAAAACAGAATGTCATGATGATACTGTGTTTGATTAAAAGTAAGAAAAAGTTTTACCTGCAACATGATAACTAGATATGAATGATAAAGATGTGGACCCATTTGCATACACACACATTCTTGAAATAGAGATAACTACACCTATACTGACAATAGTGATTTCTGATTAATATGTTATTTTAATTTGCTTTAACAATATGATGATTTCTTTGATTGGACATTAAAAAACAAAAAGTTAGATTTGAACATCCTAGCACCCATCACAGCTTTTGGTGTTACCAAGTTCCTTGGTCATCTTCCAAATAAGGATATGTGTACTACCCCCAAAACCAGAAAATAGACACATAAAAGAAGTCATTTTTTAAGGCCCCAGTGGTTTCAATGTTCATGGATAACTGTAATTGATGAAGACAACTGTAGCCTTTTTAGGCAAACTGCCCAGTATGAACATTCAGTTTTATATGATGCATAAAGCATGGAGGTCCACTTTTCTAAAAGATCTACCATTAGATTTTTGTTTTAAATGTTATGTTTTCCTTGTTCATTTAGATAATCTGTAGAGTTACAAAATATCTGCAATTCAGCTTCATGTTTATTCTATAAAATTAGGGACTTCTATTACATTATGATAGTTTATTTTAGTAAGTAATACAAGAACCTTTATTAAACAAACAATGGAGCTAGATCATAATTACTTTAAAATAGCAGTGAACTTGCTCTGACTTCAGGATAATTTAGTTTTGCCCCCAAACCAGCCCCATTGCAATATTTCTCTCAGGAAAGAAAGTACCATGGCCGGTCTTTTTCTAAAGGGAACTTAAAATCAGCTTTATGGTGAATTTCTCAAGCATTTTATAGACCTCCCTATACAAGTTTTCTTGTTTTCTGACTAAAACCTGCAAACCTGTCAATCCCTATGTCTTAATATAAACTGTATACATTTATGACAGGCGAACACGAACAACATCTGCTGAGGGACATAAATTTGATTTTACATTCAACTTGTCTTCGAGCAGGTTGGCTGCTGTCTGAATTGCTAGTGGGTACTCAATCAAAAATAGTGTCTCCCTTCACTTTTCTGGCAGGTTCTCCCAAGCTCCGCGTCCCTCCTTATCAGACAGCTCTGTGAATCAAACACAAGGAGACACACTAGAAACTGATCAGGATGTGATGGTTTCTGAAAGGCTGAATGTAAGGACTTTGGAAAAAACCACAGCTGCCCAGAATACCTCAGGAATACTTAACTTTGTGATTTTTCTCATAATTCAGAAGATGGCATCCTGTAAGACACCAATTATATGACAGCCCACAACATTTAACCTTAGAGAGATTATTGCTGATTACTTTGGTTAGGTGCTTTTCTTTCCTAGAGGAGCCCAATTAGCGTATTCCCTGTTTCAAGCTATAGTCTTTTACTCCAGAAGCTGGAAAATCTAAGGATACTGCTAAAGAGACTTAAAGAGAGCATGTGTGCAGTTTAAAACATGAGCGTTTGATAGGCTCATGAGCTCTCTTATCAAGTAAATATATCTGCTGAAACTATATTTAAAAATTAAAGAAATGGGTGAAATCAATGTAGTCTGACTATTTTACCTTGAATTAAAACAAAGGAAATATTTTCAGAAGATTAAGTTTTGCAGAAGAACCACTCAAAATAATCAACTAGACCTTTTGACTAATTATGGATGATAAAATATTTATCCATTCCAAATGGGAATTTATTTGGTATTAATTATAAAAGCACTGCAGAAATTTTATACTATTGGTGTTAACACATGAAAAAATGTTCATCATCATTGGCCATTAGGGAAATTCAAATCAAAACCACATTTAGATACCATCTTACACCAGTTAGAATGGCCAAAATTAACAAGACAAGAAACAAGTGTTGGAGAGGACGTGGAGAAATGGGAACCCTCTTATACTGTTGGTTGGAATGCAAGTTGGTGCAGCCACTTTAGAAAACAGTGTGGAGATTCCTTAAGAAATTAAATATAGAGCTACCCTATGACCCTACAATTGCACATCTGGGTATTTACCCCAAAGATACAGATGCAGTGAAAAGAAGGGCCATCTGTACCCCAATGTTTATAGCAGCAATGGCCACAATCACCGAACTGTGGAAAGAACCAAGATGCCCTTCAACAGACAAATTCTCCTTTGTTTATCTAAGTTATCTTGGCATCATAAATTCTGTAAGGACATTTCTATGTTCTTGATGCCCTCTCCACTAACTCAGCCTCAGTCTTCTAAGGATGGGGCTATTCCTTGGGTCTCTCAGGACCTGACAGCGCACACTTAGAAAAATTTGTGCCTTGCTAGAGAGGTTTGCCAGGATTTATTGGCATTTTAAAAAATCTGTTTCAAACAAATGTCATTGTCTTGGGCCAACTATTTTCATAACTGTGATTTGTGGTTGTTTTATAATTTAATTATGAATTCTATGTTCTACCCTATTTTGTTATTCCTTTTGTTCATTTCCACCAATTTTAGTAAAGGAACTATACATACCTTTACTTCATCTTTTCTGTACGAATTTCATGTGACTTCTTAAAAATGTACAAAATACAAAGATTTCCAGATTAAATTTGATAAATTAAAAAAAAAAGTTTTAAGTCTTCTCTCAACCCTGGTAGAAAATGATAATTTTCCATAAATTACCATCATCTGCAATGCCTGTTTATACATAGATATGTTTTACTGATTTTGTCCAATTTAATGTGTAAGTAAACATTCTACCCCAGTAATCGCTTGCTATCCTGTAAATGGTAAAAAGATATAGGGATCTTCTACTACTATTTCCCCATCAAAGATAAAGTGATAGAACTTAATTTCACTGACACATACATCTGTGTTTTAAATGGGTGCCTTTTTTTTTTTTTCAGTAGACTTTTTCACCCCCAGCAGTCATTGTTAGAAAGCATTAAATTGAGCATTCAAGATTAATTCCCTGGCAGGTCAAGAGGAGAACAGCGTGTAGCCAGTCCCACCTTCGTGTTTCTTCTTAAGGGTTACAGCACAGTGTGAAAAAGTAAACAGCTGTGACAAGAGATGTAATGGATGAGCTGGTGTGACAGGTCACCCCAACTAAAGCTCATCCTCTCCCTAAGTATACTCTGAAATGAAGTGCTCTCTCGTTTTTCAGATCATCAAAGACTTGTATTGTAAACCCTATTTCTAGAGTGGGGAAGGATCTTGAATAAATATATTATGAGTGATGGTGCCTAGTGACACCAAAGGAATAAAAACAAATAATGAATAAAGTGTGCTCATCCTGAAGTATTAGCCTAGGAATCCCTGGTATCAAGATCCCCCTTCCCACTTTCACATTCCTATCACCATTCTCTTATGTATAAACACTTTCTACCCAAATAATTTAGTTTCATAATAACTATTTGGAGAAGAGGGATTTTATAATTATTAAGACAGTAAGCATATAACCTCCCCCCCGCCCAAAACCAACATAACTCATGACTTTTTACACAGTGGGAACACACAGATACATGAAAAATGAAATTAGATAGTAGTCAAGCTGCCCTTCCCTATTTCATGAAATTATAAATAAAATGGAACACTTGCCTCTTCTCCCACTAATCTGCAAATATCAGGGAGATAGACTGATAGGAAGTAATAAAAAGGATGTTCTATTCACCAATATAAATTATTACTCAAAATCGTAGTAGACTATTTCAAACAAAAGTTAAATTCCTCAGTTAAATTATATTTGTCTGGTGTTTAGTTTCCAATAATAACTACCATTATTGTTAATATCATCTGGTTTAATGTTCCCACATAACAAGCATTCCTTCTTCAGTTTACTGAAAGCTGAGGTTTGCTCAAGACTGTAGAATGGAAACCACAGCCTTCCAGACTCCAAGGGCCACAGTCTTTATTTCTATACTCTACTGTTGCGGTGCTATCCATCATAATAACCACTAGCTGCATGTCACTGTTGAGGACCTGAAATGTGGCTAATGTGACAAGAAACTGAATTTTTAATTTTATTTAACTTTGAATTTAGTTAGCTACATAGGGCTACTGTATCAAACAGCACAGATTTAGTTAATCTTCTAATAAGATTCTTTTTTTTACTTTGTTATGCATCAGTATTTAATGCTCTGAACATCAGCTATGATATCTTTAAAAAAAAATCCCTGTATCTAAAATCTTATGAAACTAAGAGAATCTTTTCAAAATACAAAAGTCACCTTGTAAGTTTGTTTCATTGGCTCTCAGCTCCTTAGAATCCCTCCTCCTTAAAACAAACAAGTACTTAAAACCACCCAGTATCCAAGAACAAATTCACATTTTGTTGTAGATAAGGTTTACTCCAAAGAGATTTTCAAAGTAAGAACTCAGTACTTTTGGCAAATTTAGCTAGAAGTCTGTTGGTCAAGAGATAGTGCAGCAAGGCAATGCCTGTTTTTCTCAGAAAACAGAAGAGTTTCTTTTATTTGACTTATACCCACTTTGTTCCATCTTGTTTGGTACCACAAAGGCAAAATGCCTTTGACTATTGGGTCTCCCTAGCTCCTATGAAGCAAATCCCAGAAATCCCTGCAGACTTTAGTTTTTCTTCCTTTGCAGCCAAGCAACACTGTTAGGAAATAGTCCGTACCCTGCGACTTTTAGGTTATTCCTTGGAGAAGTTAAAGTTGCATCGTTGGCTCTCAATGCATGAAAGTTCCAGTTGCTCCAAATCTTGCCAGCGCTTAGTTATAGCTTTTATTTTTAATATTAGACATCCTAGTGTCTAACATTATCTAGTTGTGGTCAAAATTTGCATTTCCTGAATGACTATTGAAGTCAAGCATCTTTTCTTATGCTTACTTGTCATCAGTGTATCTCATCAAAGGATCTGTTCAAGTATAAAATACATTTTTTAACTGGGTTACTTTCTTACTGTTTAAGTTCTTTATATAATTTATATTTATATATAATATAAATATCATATACATATATATATATATATATTCCTTATATATTCTTGTTAGAAGGCCTTTGTTAGGATGTGATCTGCAATTATTTCCTTCTAGTCTGTGGCTGGTCTTTTCACTCTCTTAACACTGTGTTTCACGGAACAAAAGGTTTTAGCTTTGATGAAATCCAATTTATCAGGATTTTTTTTTTTTTTTTTTAGTTCCCTAAGATCTCATTGCCTGATCATGATCACAAAGACTCTGTTCTTTGTTTTTTTCTAAAAGTCCTATGCCTTTGTATTTAACATTTAGATCTATGAGGTATTGTTTGAGATACATTTTTCTTTTACATATAGATGTCAAATTTTTCAAGGACCATTTGCTGGAAAGACTAGCAATTCTTCATTAAACTGTGTTTGTATCTTTGTAAAAAAACTAATTAACCATATTGTGTAGATCTATTTCTGGACTCTATTGTGTTCCATTGAACTATGTATTTATCCTTTTATCAATAACATACTATGTTTATTTCTGTAGATTTATCATAAGTCTTGAAATTGGATAGTATGGTTGCTCCTAGTTATTTTTCAAAATAGTTTGGCAATTTTAGTTCTTCTGACTCTCCATGCAATTGTTAGAATCAGCTCGGTGTTTATAAGCTGATCCTCAATATGATTCTGAGTCTATAGGTCTATTTAGGAAAAATTAGCATCTTAGCAATATCAAGACTTCTTTTTTTTTCCCATTTTATTTTATTTTATTTATTTTCAGTGTTCCAAAATTCATTGTTTATGCACCACACCTAAGACTTCTAATGCTTGAACATAACATATTTCTTCATTTATTTAGGTTTTCTCTTATTTTTTGACCAATGTTTAATAATTTTCAGTATATATATCTTGCTTATATCTTTTAAATTTATGTGTAAATATTTAGCAATACTATTGTAAACAGTACTTTTAAAAATTTTTGATTCTTAATTATACATTGCTGATATATAAGAATGCATTTTATTTTTTTAAATATTGTGCTTGTATCCTGAAATCTTTCTAATGTCACTTATTCTAGAAGGCTTATGAAATTTTTTTAATTCATTGGAATTTCTAATGTAGGCTATCATCTCATGTGACTAGAAGCAGTTCTATTCCTTCTTTTCTAATCTATTTACTTGTATTTATTTTACTTGCTTTATAACACTGGTTGGGACTTCCAGAACAATATTGAATATGAATAGTAGGAACAGACATACTTGTCCTTATCCCAGTATTAGGAAGAAAGTATTCAGTCTTTTACCCTAAAATATAAGGTAAGCTATAGATTTTTCTAGATGCCCTATATTAGGCTAAAGGCATTTACTTTTATCCTTGATTTGTTAGGAGCTTTTGTTTTATTTTGGGTTGCTTTTTGTTTTTTAATCCTGAATAGATGTTGAATTTTGTCAAATGATTTTTCTGTATTCATTAAGAGAATCACATTTCTTTTTCTTTAACTTCTTTAATCCCATTTTGAAATCAATTTTGAATGTTGATCCAGCCTTGTTTCCCACTTTGTTGTGATGTATTATTATTTTTATATTTTTCTATATTCAATTTCCTATTTTTTTTTTTGAGGATTTTGAGATTTTTTTCATGAGGGATTTTGATCTGTAGTTTTGGGTTTGTTTTGTCATTGTTGTTGTTAATAGTGTCTTCATCTGGTTTTGCTATAAAAGTAATGCTGACTTCATGAAATGAGTTGGGAAATACTTTTTCCTTTTGGATTTTCTAGAAGAAATTGAATAGAGATGCTACTATTTCTCCCTTAAATATTTGTTAAAATTCACCAAGGAAACCTTCTGGGTTTGAAATTTTATTGGAAGGGTTTTAACTATTAATTCAACTTCTCTAACATCTACAGGCTATCCAGTTTTTATCTTCCTTCTTAAGTAGCTTTTGATAGTTTATGTTTTTAAAGGAATGGGTACATTTCATTTCAGCTATCAAATTTAGGGTTTATAAAGTCTCTAGTTATAGTCACTCATTTATTCTTCATAGTGGTAATTTCTGACTTCTCTCTTTGTTGTCAGTTTGTCTAGGCATTTATCAGCTTTTATGATCTTTATAAAAAAACTTTAAAAAATTTTTATTTATAATTTGTTTTCCAATTTCAATCTATTCTGCTTTTATCTTTATTATATTTTCTGTGTGTGGGGGAAATAAGAAGTCTTTCCTACTTTCCTCCTAGGTTCTCTGACCCAACTTCCATAAATTAGACTGATATAAGACAGATAACAAGAAAAAAAACACACAATTTGTTTATAATAAGTTTTACATCATGTAGGAGCCTTCACAAAGACATGAATACCTGAAAGTATTATGAAACCTAATGCTTTTATATTAGGATTGATGAAGAGCGAAAAGTCATGAATAAATATAATAGGACAAAAAGATATGGGGTGCCTGGGTGGCTCAGTCAGTTAAGTATCTGCCTTAAGCTCAAATCATGATCCCAGGGTCCTGGATCAAGTCCGACATCTGGCTCTCTGCTCAGCGGGGAGCCTGCTTTCTCCTTCTCCCTCTGCCTGCCTGCCACTCCTCCTGCTTGTGCTCTCTGTGTCAAATAAATAAATAAAATTTTTTAAAAAAAGGTATCAGCTAAGATAGTAAACTGGGATAAACTTAACAAGGCCTGTTCACTTGGATTCCACTCTGTACATTTTTATCTTCACAGAGATAATGATGCTCCTTTCCTCCAAGTTTAAGAAGGGCACCTCTCACAAGAGGGTCTTATGACCTCCTTCAGGAGATAAGGGAGAGGTCAGAGTACTTCTAGCACTTCTGTTTCTATGACCTCAAAAAAATGTGAGAAAGGTCAGAGAGTCTTTCCTGCACCTAACATTTCTCAAATTGGTCTAGCTTAAAATATTCAGTATGCCAAAGTACTATATTTTGGAGTGACATGTTCTGAACCCCATAATTTACATCTGTTCCATAGATTGAAAATAAGCCTGGGGTTTGTATTAGTTTATAGTACAGAATTAAGGGATTACTATCTCCAATCCTTTCTTCCCTGGGATTTTCCCATACTCTTCACTCCCAGAGGGAAAGCTTCTGCTTGTTTCTCTGGAGAGAAACTTGTTTTCTCCCCCTTGAATTTAATATAGATATATTTTTTTAATGATTTGTTTTTTTAAAGATTTATTTATTCTTTATTTATTTGACAGAGAGCAAGCACAAGTGGGCAGAGCAGCAGGCAGAGGGAGAAACAGGCTTCTCACTGAATGAGGAGCTTGATGTGGGGCTCAATCCCAGCACCCTGGAATCATGACCTCAGCCAAAAGCAGACACTTAACAACTGAGTCACCTAAGTGCCCCAACATTTACATATTTCTAAGCCACTGTATCCACCCTTGGTGCAAAGTAGCAAGAGAAAAGAAAGAAGAAAAAAAACTACAGGGATTCTCCCCATGTGCTTCAACCCTTAGAGACCTCTTTTTCTGGTTCCTCTAGCCAGAAAAGCAGGATTTTCTTTTCCTGTTTTATATACCCATGTCACTGTTGTCACTGTTACTGTCCCTACCACATAAATATAGCTCATGACTAGGACCCTTCTCAGAGCAGAGCTGGCTTAAAAAAACAAACAAACAAAAAAAACCCCTTAGTTATTCCCCCTGTAACTTGTAGCTCATGGTATCTCCTCTTTCTTAGTTGTGTGGCCACAAAAAGGGATTTGGGATTTCTCTCAATATTGCTGCCCATGCCCACTGTATAGTTCTGTAACTTAGGCCATCAGAAAATTCAGTGGAACTGATCATTCCCCAAGTTTTTCCTTCTTCACTGTTGGCCTACAATTGATTATTTATTTTTTAGAGTCCTCAGTTGCTTTCTGTATTTTGTCTGAACTCTTTGGTTATGGTATGTAGAGAAATTGTCTCCCCCTGACTTACTCCATCTTGGCAAATACCATCCATTTTCTCCAACAAACATTATGAGGAAAATTTTACTCAGAAGACCAGAGAAAGTTCTGGAAGTTGAGCATAGAATGATAATAAATTTAAAAACCTAAGGACATTTGAGTTGAGTTAGAATAATGAACTCTAAAAGAAACATCTTTCTCCTCACTGAAAAGAGACTGGATGTATTTTAAGAGTTCCAGCAAAGGTGAAGGGTGTTCATTCTTCATGATAGTGAAGTCCAACTGGCCTTTTTCCTCTGTGTCTGTAATAGCCATCATGCCTTTTACTCACTTAAATCACAGACAAAACATTCCATAAATGTAATAAGCAAGTCTGCTGTTTCATGTGGTTGACCACTTTTCTCTTTCTTATTACAGCTCTTGTGTGAGATTACAAGGTAAGAGGGAAGAGTGAAGAAACATACACACAGATGTACACGCAGAGTGGAAATGTTTTGTTACAAAAGTTCTTTTTTAACTATTGTTCACTTTTTTATTTGTGCCTTACAACAGAAATAGAAGTCTCCTGATTTTTCCCCACAGTATTTGTATCTGTGAATAAAAAATACTTTAAAGTACTTCAAAACTTATTCAGATACTAGAGACTTTCATCACCCCTGTTTTTCACATTAAAATAAACTCTGGGGTTAATATAACTATAACATATTTATATTATATATATTTGTATATAACATATATATTTATAATATACTATATAGTATAAACCAAATATCTGTAGATTTCTTATAAGATCAACATCCCCAACTCTACATAGCCTGTGAAAGGAGTACAAGTGAATTGTTTCAGGGGATATTAGTTTTAACTCTACTTCTTTGGCCTTTCTAGATACCCTCTTTGTGTATTCCTCAGAAATATTCCTACTTCTGATGTATTTGTAATATGGCTATCTCATCTGAATGAATAAACTTACAAATATAGCTTCATGCTCAGCTGTGGTCATTTGGCAAACAATAATCGTGCCATGACTAAAGCAAACTGCTAGAATTAAATAAATAAATAAAATAATAATAAATAAAATAAAAATAAATAAGTAAATAAAAACAATAGATATAATGGAGTAGGTGAGCACCTCACCTAATTCTACTCATCACAAGAATTTTAACTCCACATACTTTCAAAGACGACAAAACCTTGTTTTATCTTACCACAGAACGGCAGGTTGGCAATGTCTTGCTTTTCATTTCTATGGTGAAATGGCTTCATTCTGCTGGCTTCCTAAAGACTGAACAGGTCTCATCTGAAATGCCTTGAGCTTTGAAAAGCAAAAGCAATGAACAATATATACATGGCCATTATGTTACTAATAAAGGAGAACAGAAGGAAGGAGTGAAGTGTTCAGGAGCTAGTTTAGGAGAGAGGGAGAAGGAAGGAGCTAGGGAGGAGGTCAGAGAGAAGGAAAAGAAGATTCTTTTCCCCTTTAATATGCACTTTAGTCAATGAAAGAACTGGTGCTTTAAACTACTAATATTGGTATATACATGTGTAATAGAGAAAATAAATGCTAAATTTTACATCAGTAATCTTCTGTTGTTTTGGTGACCTAACGTTTCATAGTGAATTTGATACTCGGTAGAGGCTTAAGAAAAATGGAGCAGAGCTCTTCCTTGTGAAATATTTTTTTTATAAAGACTGCTAGGACCAGTTTTGAATTCAGATGTTGTTATTCATCTGGAAGATCAGTTCTTATTGTTAATATACTTTTTTAATATTATAATTTTCATTTAAAACCTTAGAGATTGTAAGAAGAACATAATTCTGATAATTCTGTGCTTACTTATTCTCCTATTCCTCTCTCGAACTTTAAACACAGGTTAAAAGTCTTTCAGAATTGAGCTAATCAGACTATGCACTTTCCACATTTGATATTTTTCTGTACTTTGGGTATTGCTTAAAAGAGAGCATCTTGCGCTATTATCATAATTGCCATCTTTCCATTTAATAAAGTTCGCTTTTTATCTGAAAAGATTTCCTTTAACAGTTAAAAGCTTTCCTGCATTAATACCTCACAACAGAAGGATTCTATATAGAACAATATTCAGTATACTTTGGGCAATCCATTTAGAGACTTTGGTTACTAAAGTACTAAAATGATCTTATAATAAGTTGACGCCATTGATTAGACAATCCCTCAGTATGACTTCCCAAAACAGCATTATAAAATGATCTTCAAGTAAGCAAAATATTATCTTAATAAATTTTGGTTTTTTTACTTTTTATCTTTTATTTTCCTCTTGTCACTCTCACAGACCAAATACTGTGTGGCATTTTACCATGTCTTACGGTATGGGGGGATGTATATACTCTCAACAGTTCTTTGTTTTAAGCTGGTAATCATTATTTAAAAAGCATTCTGCAAAGCAATGAATACGTTTTGGGGGCCAGTTACTGAGATACACTCTTTTTATATTTTTTATTTTTATTTATTTTTTAAAAAGATTTTATTGATTTATTTGTCAGAGAGAAAGAGAGAGGGAGAGAACAAAAGCAGTGGGAGAGGCAGAGAGAGAGAGAGAGAAGCAGGCTCCCTGCTGAGCAAGGAGCCCCGTGTGGGACTTGATAACAGGACACCGGGATCATGACCTGAGCCAAAGGCAGCGGCTTAACCAACTGAGCCACCCAGGTGTCCCAGATACACTTGTTTTGTTTTGTTTTGTTTTTTAAGATTTTAGTTATTTATTTATTTATTTGATCGACCGAGATCACAAGCAGGCAGAAAGGCAGGCAGAGAGAGAGAGGGAGGAGGAAGCAGGCTCCCTGCTAAGCAGAGAGCCTGATGCCGGGCTCAATCCAGATACACTTGTTTTAAAGAATAAGTACACTTGTTTTACTCACAGCTTTAGTGGGAGATAATTCACATATCACAAAGTTCACCATTATAAAGCATACAATATAGTAGGTTTTAGTACATTGAGAGTTGTGTAACCATCACCACTACCTAATTTCAGAACATTTTCAACACCCCAAAAGAAACCCCACACCTATTAGCAGTCACTCCCTATTCTGCCTTCCCTCAGCATCTAGCAACTACTATTCTCCTTTATGTCTCTGGACATTTCATATAAACAGAATCATACAGTATGTGGTATTTTATGACTGGCTTCTTTCACTTACAATAATGTAGTTCAAGATTCATGTATGTTCTAGCAAGCATCAGTACTTCACTCATTTTTATGAGCAAATGATATTCCATCATATAGATACACAATGTTTTGTTTATCCATTTTTTACCTGATGAATGCTTGGGTTGTTTCTACTTATTGGCTCTTGTGAATGAGGCTGCTATACACATCAGCGTATAAGCTTGTACGTGGACATATTTTTCCAGTTTTCTTGGGTGTACACTCAGGAGTGGAATTGTGGAATAGTAGTTCTCTGTGTAACTTCTGGAGCGACAGACTTTTCCAAGGCAATTGCTCAATTGTGCTTTCTCACTACCCATGTGCAATGGTTCAGTTTTTTCACATTCTTTCCAGTATTTGTTCATCCTCGCTATTTGTGATATGGTTGAAGAGATTTCTCAGTGGGCTTTTGATTTGCATTTCCCTCCTGACTTTTGGTGGTGAGTGTCTTTTCATGTGCATATTAACCATTTGCATATCATCTTTGGCAAAGTGTCTATTCAAATACTTTGGCCACTTTTCCATTGGGTTATTTTTTTTTTTTTTGTAGTTGAATTTTAAGTGGTCTTCATATATCCTGAATTAAAGTCACTTATCAGGTATATGATGTGCACATTCTTCCTCCCATTCTTCAGCTCTCTTTTCACTTTTTTGATGGTGTCATTTGAAGCCTGCAAGGTTGTAATTTTAGCGAAGTACAATTTATCTGTATTTTCTTCTTTTTTGATTTTGGTGTTCTATCTTAGAAATCATTGCCTAAACCAAGGTCACTAAAATTTAGACCTATTTTTTTCCTTTTCATAGTTTTCTAGTTTTAGTTTTTATACTTAGGTCTCTGATCCACTTTGAGTTAATTTTTGTATGTGGTGTGAGGTAGTGGTCCAGCATCATTCCTTTGCATATGGATGGATATCCAGTTGTCCCATCATCCATTTCATAATGGAGGAACATAAGCCTAAGAGAACATTTGCAAATGTGTTGCAAGAATTCTGCATTTTGAGGAAAATATGATAAAATTATCTGAAATAAATGGTTGGTAAGATATCATGAGACATGTAATGATTCATTATTATAAATTTGTCCAGGTTTCCTGTTATCCAAAGGAAAGTTATATGTGCCTGATCCAGTTCATCAAAGGCATGCATTGACTGTAGAATGGAGATAGTTCTCAGGTTTTTCTACAGCCTGCATAGTACACTTCAGTTATGTTTCCTCTCCTCTTTAATTTCTCTGGTACCCTAGACAGAGAAGCAGTTCCATGGAGAACAGGATTTCTCTGGATATAGGTAGCTTCTCCACTTAACTTAGTAAAGGAGCAGCTGTATTAATAATCGGTTTCTTGCAGATTTGGTAAACATGATCTTACCTATAATCTAATCATCTCTGAATCAAAAAATTACATCCTACTTCATTTTTGCAAAGCTGAGAAACCAATTGAGAACAGTGGAAATGCTATCAGTGCAGACTCATCTTAGTGGCCAGCTGGTCTTTCCTTCTCTGACAGTTTTACTTAAATGTAGCCCCTAAAAGAAGGGAGAGCATTAAATCCATGCTTAAAATGGGTAATATCAAGGTGAGGCCTCGGGGTGTATGTGGGGGGGTGGGAGTACTGGATGACCTGGGTGCCTGTCAAGCCACATCATAAAAGTACATGGTATCTACCTTACATGGTAAGAAAAGGTGAGGTAGGAAAAAGCAGAAGATAGTGCAATCATATTTGGAGGGATTCTAGCCTCTGCCACTAGCTGACCTTACGGTGTTGGGCCATTGTTTCTGTCACACTTGATGATCTCATCAGTAAATTGGGCATGCATATCATTACTTGAATTTGTTGACATGGAACATTCAAGGAACAGCCAGCACCATTCTTAATACTTGGTACATTCAACAAATGTTAGCATCCTCCTAGCTCTCTCTCAGACTAACCTAGATATTGATGAAGAAGTCAAGTTTGCTGACAAGTTTAAATTTGAAGTTAGCTTTGGCATAACACCCACCCATTTTTTCTGTCACAAACAGTGATCACAAAGTAAGTATCTGCTGAATTCTCTCAAACATCCTTACCCCCAGCTTCTCAGTGGATTAAGACAAACAGTAATTTTCTCTGGAGATCAAGACTTAGATGTTTAATCTGTTGTTAGAATACAAGGCGGGTCCTTAGATCTATGGCCATCTTAGTGGTGGCTAATGGTGGGTGATCAGAGATCATTCCTTGTGACGAAACAATTTCTTTCCCTCATACCTTGGATATCATTATGAATTCCTCATGGGACTCTATTATTATCTGCTTTGTGTCACTTTTGTGAATTTCCTCCTCTGCCTTCCCCATCCCTCAGAAAGGGTGCAATTACAAATTCACAAAACAATTGAACTTGGAGTTTGAAACAGCATTTCACCCTTGGCAACCAAAATCCTTAATTATTATGCACCTTGCAAGTGAAAAAATAAAAGCTAAAAAAGATAAAATTTATCTTGATGAATAAGAATCAGTACTTGCCATGAAGAGCTTTTACAAAGCTGAAGTTTGGGTGAAAAAACTGTAATTTTAGATTCTGATTGTACAGATTTTATACCATATCAAAGCAGTTTATGCAATATAATTTTATTTTCTAATTGAGCTGCTGAAGTCCAAAGACTACCAGAGCCTAGTCTTTTGTTTCATTTTTGTTTTATTTTCTGATATTAATAACATGGGATGCTTCATTCATATGGTTATTTTAAGTACCACTACTGGGAAATACTGATGGAAACAAACTTTCCTTATTGACCTGATAGAGAAATTCAGGATGCAGAGAATATACATGCGTAGAGTCACAGTGTTTTGTCTTGTTTTTTTTTGAGATATAATTGACATATAAAATTACCTTTGTTATAGATACACAATGTAATAAATCAGTATTTGTGTGCATTGTGAAATGATCTAAGTCTGGTTACCATCTGTCACCAAACAAAGTTACAAAAATAATTTGGGGGGGGGATAAGAAATGTTAGGATTTACTCTCTTACCATTTTCAAATATGCACTATAATATTACTGACCATAGTCACCATACTGTCGATTATATCCTGATGACTTACTTATTTTATGACTGGAAGTTTGTACCTCTTGACCCCCTTCCTCCACCCCCTTTAGTGACAACCCCCTTCCTACCTCCCTGTTAACAAACACCACTGTGTTCTCTGTATCTGAATTTTGTTTTGCTTGTTCATTTGCTTTAGTTTTTAGATTGCAAATACAATTGAGATCATACAGATTTGTTTCACTTAGAATAATACCTTCAAGGTCCATTTATGTTGTCGTAAAAGATGTCATTCCTTTTATGGCTGACGTAATATTCTTTTGTGTGCGTGGGTGCATATGTGTGTTTTATATACATCCATATGTTTATGGACATTTAGGTTGCTAATGTATCTTAACTATTATAAGTAATGCTGCAATGAACACAGGAGTGCATATACTTTTTTGAATTAGTGTTTTCATTTTCTTTAAATACCCAGAAGTGGGACTGGTGGATCATATGATGGTTCTATTTTTAATTTTTTGAGGAACTTTCAAACTTTTCTCCACAGTCTCCTATTCTCACCAACAATGCATGAAGTTCATTTTCTCCACATCCTCACCACTTGTTATTTCTTGTCTTTTTGGTAATAACCCTTCTAGTGAGTGTGAGGTAATATCCTACCATGGTTTTGATTTGCATTTTCCTGATGATGAGTGATGTTGAGCATCTTTTTATGTGCCTGTTAGACATCTTTATGTCTTCTTGGGGAAAATGCTTATTCATATCCTCTGCCTATTTTTTAATTGGATGGTTTATTTTTTACCTATTGAGTTGTATGAATTCTTTATATATTTTAGATATTAATCCCTAATCAGATATATAATTTATAAATACTTTCTCCCATTTGGTAGGTTGCCTTTTCATGTTGTTGATGGCTTTATTTGCTATACAGACTTTTAGTGTGATGTCATCCCATTTGTTTTTGCTTTCGGAGTCAGACCCAAAAAATCAAGACTGATGTCAAGGAGTTCACCACCAATGTTTTCTTCTAGGAGTTTTATGGTTTCAGGTCTTACATCTAAGTCTTTAATCCACTGTGAGATAATTTTTATGTATGGTATAAATGGTCTAGCTTCATTTTTTTTTGCATGTTTACATGATTGTCCAGTTTAAACTCCACTTATTGAAGAAACTTCTTTCCCCATTGCATATCCATGCCTCCTTAGTTGCAAATTAATTGGCCAAACGTACATGGGTTTATCTCTGGGCTCTCTACTCTGTTCTTTGATCTACGGGTCTATTTCTATATCAGTATCATCTATTTTGATTGCTATAGTTTCATAGTATATTTCATAGTTTATTATTTCTATATTTTATAGAAATATATAGTATATTTCATAGTTTGAAATTAGGAAATATGGTGTGTCCAGATTTGTTCTTCTATATCAGGGTTGTTTTGGCTATTTGAGATCTTCTGTGGTTTTAGACAAATTGTAGATTGTTTTAGTTCTGTGAAAAATTACATTTGGATTTTGATGGAGAGTACTTTGAATCTGTAGATTGCTTTTTTAAAATAAGGACATCTTAACAATATTCTTTCAATTTATGAGTACAGAAAATCTTTCTACTTATTTGCATCTTCATCAGATTTTTTTTGTCACTGTGTTAGAGTTTTCAGTGTATAGATCTTTTACATCCTTGGTTAAATTTATCCTTGATAGTTTATTCTTTTGATGCAATTGTAAATGGAATTGTTTTCTTGTTAGTATATAAAAACACATGGGTGGTTCAGTAGGTTAAGTGTTTGTTTTGGCTCAGGTCATGATCTCAGGGTCCTGGGATCAAGTCCCGTATCAGGCTCCCTGCTCAGGGGGAAGCCTCTTTCTCCCTCTCCCTCTGTCCCTCCTTTCCTGCTCATGCACGTGCGTTCCCTCTCTCTCTCTCTCTCTTGCTCTCAAATAAATTTTTTTAAAAAATCTTCAAAATAAATAAACAGATAAATAAAAACATAACAAATTCTTGCTCCCTGCAACTTTAATGAATTCGTTTATTAGTTCTAATAGGTTTATTGTGAGATTTTTAGGATGTACTATATATAAAATCTTGTTCACAAATAGTGACAGTTTATCATTTTCCTTCTCAATTTGGATGGTTTTATTTCCCTTGCCTGAGGAGACATATCTAGAAAAATGTTGCTATGGCCAAGGTCAGAAAAATTACTGCCTATGTGCTCTTCTAGGATTTTTATGGTTTCAGGTCTCACATTTAGGTCCTCAATCCATTTAAGTTTATTTTTGTGTGTGGTGTAAGAAAGTTTCATTCTTTTGTATTTAGCTGTCCAGTCTTCCCAGCACCATTTTTGAAGAGACTGTCTTTTTCCCATTGCATTGTCTTTATGCAATGCTCTCTTTTTTATTATTATTATAATTTTTGTTTTAGTCTACTTTGTCTGATATAAGTATAGACGACTTCAGCTTTGCTTCTTTTCCTTTTGCATAGAATATCTTTTTCCATCCTTTCGCTTGCCATCAGCATGTGTCCTTGCATCTGAAGTTATCCCTTTATCGACAGCATGTAGATTGGTCTTGGGTTTCTTTTTCTCTGTTTATTGGTTGTTGTTGTTGTTATTGTTTGTTTGTTTTGATTCATTCAGCCAAACTCTCTTTTTTTGATTAGAGAATTTAGTATGTTTACATTTAGAGGAAATACTGATGGGTACTTACTGATGGGTATGCCATGTTAATTGTTTCCTGGCTGTTTTATAGTACTGCTTGCTTTTTTTCTTCTTCTCTTTTTATCTTTTCTTGTGGTTTGGTGACTTTTAGTGTTATGTTTAGGTTCCTTTCTCATCTCTTGTGTATGTACTATAGGTTTCTTACTTTGTCGTTACCCTGAGGCTAGCATATAATAGCCTGCGTATAACAGGGTATTTTAGGTTGATAGCACGTTAAGTTCTTACACATTCTAAAACTCCCCATTTTTATTCCCTAGCCTATGATTCACGTTTTTGATGTCACATTTTACATATTCTTATTTTATGCATCCCCTGATTATCATAGTTACAGTTATTTTATTACCTTTTTTAACCTTTGTACTAGCTTCATGTGATTAATTCACTACTTTTACTATATATTTACCTTTACCAGTGAAATTTATACTTTTATATGTTTTCTTGTTACTAATTAATGCCCTTGCTTTTCAGCTTAAAAAAAAAAATTCCTTTAACTCTTCTTGTAAAGCTGGTTTGGTGGTGGTGAACTATTTTAGCTCCTTATTGCCTGAAAAACTCTTTCTCTTTCCTTAAATTCTGAATGATAACCTTGCCAGATATAGTTAGTTGGAAGATTTTTTTCCTTCAGCACTTTGAATATATTGTGTCATTCCCTTCTGGCTGGCAGAGTTTTTGCTGAAAACCTGCTGATAGCCTTATGGGGGTTCCTCTGTTCATAACGAGTTGGATTTTTTTTTTTTTTTTCTTGCTGCTTTTAAGATTCTCTCTTCATCTCTTGACATTTTAATTATACTGTGTCTTGGTGTGGATCTTTTTGGTTTTATCTTATTTGGAATTCGGGGCTTCTTGGATCTAGATATCTGTTTCTTTCCCCATATTAGGAAGTTTTCAGCCATTATGTCTTCAAACAAGTTTTCTGCTCTTTTCTTTCTCTCTTCTTCTGGGACTCTTAGAACACAAAAGTGTTCTGCTTGATGTGGTTCCAGAGTTATCTTATACTATCTTCATTTTTTAAAATACTCTTTTCTTTTTGTTGCTCTGTTTGTGTGAGTTCCACTGTTTTTTTCTTTTAGACTGTTTATTCTTTCTTTTGCTTCATCTAGTCTGCCCTTGAACTTCTCTAGTTTATTTTTCAGTTGAGTTATTACATTGTTCTGCTCTATGACTTCTATTTGGTATTTTCTTATATTTATTTCTTTTTGGTCATTGTTCTCTCAATTTGGCTAAGTATCTTTATGCCATTACATTAAAGTCTATATGGGGTAAATTTCTTATCTCCATTTCATTAAGGTTTTTGTTTCTGTTTTTTATCTTCTTCTTTCATTAGGAAAATATTACACTGTTTCCCTATTTTGCCTAACTCTCTGTTTCCATAGATCAGGCAAAGTAGTTACTTCTTCCAATCTTAAAGGAATGGCCTTATGTAGGACATAAACCTTGTCATTCAAATTTGCCCTAGCTGTTGATTTGTTCTTGATAGGTCCTTTTCTTTGGAGATGTGCCAAGACTGGAAGGTGTTCCAAAGGGAGGGATCTTAGTCAGTTTTAGTTTCGTTCAGATTGGAAGGCAGACCCTCAGGCAGCAACTTTTAAAGTATGCAAATATAAATATGCAGTCCTTTGTGATTGCAACTGTTATAGCCTCCTGGCCTCCAAACCAGGTGATGTAGTATGCTCTTTGTGACTTGGCAAATATAGGGCTCCAGACAAGTGTATGAGTTCCTCCCTAGAAGTTACTGATGGAGGGAGGGGTAGGGAGAGTGCAAGGATGGCATACCCCAGCCCATGTTTCCCAAGAGCAACTTTCTAGCCTCTAAATGTGTAGCAAATCTGAAGTCTGCTCCTCAGGATGAAGGTCTAGGACAAATACATAGGCCTTTATCATATGAAGACTGGGGTACATTTTAGACTGTTCTCTGTGTAATGCCCTGGGAGTGGTGGACTGCCAAAAACTGTGTCTCTGATTGTTGCAGTCCCTTGGGACCCTGAAGTGTAAGCTCTTCTTGAGACCAGAGCCAGATAGTCAAGGAACACCCCTTTATGGACTGCACATGCCCACCAGCTTAGCAAAACAGTGTGAGAGTGCTGGGCTTGAGTATTAGTAAGGCATGAGGAGAGTACAGGGCCAAGGTGCATTTGCCAATGGCATCAAGGTAAAGAAAGAGGGCAACGTGGCTCCTGCTAGTGCCTCCATTCCCTAGGGAAGTCCCAACACACTTTTGATCCTCTTGCAGATATTTAAGATTAGCAAATGAATCTCCTTCACATATAGTCTAGGTATCATTCCAACTGCTGCTTTTTTGCTGGCCCCAGGGGCAAGTGAGTCTGTTTGTGAGCTCTTTAATAGAAGAGCCTCAGTTCCCTACAGCCCTTATGGTCTCCTGGATGTAAGAACTATTGGTTTTCCAAGCCAGACTCTTTGGAAATTCATCTCTCCATTGCAAGTTTCAAGGGTTGCAATGGCTTATTTGGGACAGGAACCCTTTACTCCTCAGGCAGAGGCTCCCAGTTTGTGAAAACCTCCCAATAGTGATTCACCACACTGCAGGGGCAGGGGGGTTGGTCGTTGGTGGTTTCTACTTCTCCTACCCATCTCAATGTGACCCTCTTACCATTTGTTTGAAGGATTTGTTTAACCAGTTTTCAAGTTTTTTTCAAGAGAGAATTGTTCCACATATAGCTGTAGATTCAGTGTGTCCCTGGGAGGAGATGTGTTGAGGAGCTTCCTATGCTATCAATCTTGGATAGCACCCCACTCCCCACCCTGAACCTGGCCTTTTAATATATAACTTGGGGGTGGTGGTGGGGGGGAGACTTTTAAAATAAATTACATTTATACTTTGATCAATGTGGGTGTGTGTTTGTGTGTGCTTATAAATTCATTTATAACATTTATTTCTTACCCATTTACTGACTTTTCAGTGAGACCTTTAAAGCTACATTTTTTTCCTTCTAAACTTTTATTTATTCATAACCGTCTCTTGATCGCTCATGTAAATGTCTGTGCTTATAGATATTTCTATGAGGGATAGTCTTCTAAGCTCCAAGATTTTAATTGCTTCAGTCAGCAGGTGGAAGTTTATGTGCATGTAAACATTAGCCTGTGTTGTTACTGTTGTTAGTTATTCAAAAACATTTGTTGATCTCCTATTGGGTACTCACCATCCCTCTGTGGGGGATAGAAGTAAAAGAACCAGTGTTCTACAGAAAAGATGTAGTTCCTTCCTTTCTACTTGTGAGGTTACGGACCAAATATACATACATACATGGAGAATCTGCAGAACATGCTGTTATCTTTATTTTTGTCTTTTCTTGTGTGGTGTCCTCATTGTAGAAAATCCTTTTCCCTGGGTTGTACCACCCTTGTTGACATAATCTCTTAGGATGCAAGAGCAACAAGGGAGGCTTATTTAATCATTAAGTAAGAAGGAATTAAAGGATGAAGAAGAAATTGATTAATGAGGTAGATTTCTCTAAAGATATCTATGTTATCTTGGAATTGATACAGGAAAAAGAAAAATAAGACACTGTACTAAGAAGTGGTTCATGATTAGACATAGAACCAAGACTTCGGATTTTTTTAAATATTTGGGCAAACTTTAGTAGCAATTTATGAATGGCCATCCAAAGCATAGTCTTCTCAAAAAGTTAGGGAGGCTGCTAGAAATTAAATTCTGATTGGGTAATCAGTGAAGCAGACGAGGAAGAAGAAATGCAAGGAACTAAGATGGCTGCTCATGGAGTTCTCTGATTAACCAGATATGAAAATAAAAAATGTTAAAACATGGGAAAATGTGAGAAGATCCAAGGGTGACGATAAAGAATGACACAAACAGTTTACTTTTTTTTAGAGGTCTTGGGTCGTAGTCTATGGAGTTCTGTCTTAGCCTTGTATCATTACACATCATTATCAAGACCATGAAAGAGGACATCAGAATCATGTTTATCATGCTTGTCAAAGACATCAGAAGACAAGAACGACTATTCCAAATCTCTTGACAACCTAGAAAAATGGACCAAATCTTACCAAGGAAGACATTAATTGATATCTATACAGTTACACACTCACATTTAAAAAACATCTGCCTCTAAAGGGAATAGGGAATGAGCTTACCAGCAACACTCACAGTGGTTGACAGGAAGTTCAGCATGACTCAGTATTGTGGTATGCCTGCTTGGTAACTTCATTTGATGCTCAAATGCATATCAAAGATTATGTTGGTGAACCACACTTGGAATAGTATGTTCCATCTGGGTACCATATTTTAAGGGAAATGTTGACCAAGTAGAATATGTCCAGAACAAAGGTCTATGATAAGAATGAAAAGGGGATTAAAAACATTACTCACAAAAATACACATATGAAGAGAGACTTAAGCCTGGAGAAGAGGAGATATTCATGGAGCACAAACAACTGATTCTGGAAGGGCTTATCTGTGAAATAGTGATCATGCTCCATCTCTGTATCTAGGAGAGTAGAAACCAGAGCATAGGGTAGGAACTAAGGTGAGACAGGTTTTGGCTAAGTACTGAGAAGAACTTTGGAACATCTAAAATTGTCAGATATGAGGCTGGTTTCCTCAGGAGGCCTGTACCGTTGGAGATGTTTACACTAAAGATCTGGTCTCCAAGTCCCTCCAAGTCCATCAGAATGGTTGCTGCCCCCATTCCCTCTTATGCTCAGTCCACTCTGTTTCACAATAGTCCTCCCAGACCCTCCCTAACTATCCAATTTTCATCCATTCATCCCATTCCTCTTCTATTTTTCCTAGGCACTTTATTCCATCCCACATTTTCTAGGCTTCTTCCATCCCCAAGTCCCTTAAAATACCTATAGTCTCCCCAAGCACGTGCCTAATGATATCCCTACTAGCACCCTAGAGCACCTAAATCTGGGAATTTCAACCTTTTCCACTGAAGCACACAAATCAGTGTCTACTCTTAAAGTTAGCTTAGTCCCTACTTCATTTGTATTCCAAGCATTCCCTTCCTTCCCGAGCCATGGCATTTACCTACTTACATTGAAAAGATCCACCTACATAGTCTTTCTGATTAAACTATGAGGTCTATAACTTACTTTTCACTGGGCTGTGCCCTGGACACATGCTATTGAATAAATAAAGGTTGAGGTACTCCTGGCAGAGGCATGATCGAAAGTACAGACTAGACAGAACGCTGGACTCAGGAACTTCTGTGATTCCCTGAAGATGAGTGACCACACGTGTTTACAAAGCGCCATCACTAAAGATGATTCCAAAAGGAAAGTTCTAAAACATTTAAAGAAATGGTAACCTTATTACATTAAATGGCTAGTTACCCTAAGGTGACTGCTTTGAATGTGCAGCACTCATATTTACAGTGGATTCAGGTGCATTGTTGTATGGTCACATCCAATATGGTAAAGTAGGCAAAATTCATGATGTTCTAAGGGGATGTTGGTAGGAGTGGAAGCCATTGGAAGGTTTGTTTGAGGAGACAACTCTGGTAACCCAATCTGGCAAGAATTAAGAATTGGCCAGTACCTTGAAGTTCTGACTTTTGGTGGTTTTCAGCCATGTAGTCCCAACCCAGGAAGGAGGGCATTTGGAAATGGATAATGTTTTGGGTTGTCATGGTGTCTGGAAGTACTCTGGCATTCATGGGCCATGTTCAGGGATGTGAACTCACTAAAGTGGGAGACACAGTCCAGCCACTGAAGAACTGTCTCACCCAAAGTGACAATAGCTCTCCTCTCAAGAAACACTAATTAAGCAGAGCAGGATGTATTAATTTGGTGATTTTACTTCCTCTTTTCCTCTATTGTTTTTCAAACCAACATAGTAAACAGGTGTAATATGTGATAAAGATCAGCAAATCTATGGGAAAACAGATATCTTGCTTCCACCAGTGGTCAGTGTGCCCTTATCATAATAGAGAGTTTTTGCTGGAAAGTAGTTGCCCAGCCAGAAGCTACATCTCCCAACATTCCCAGTATTTAAGGTGTGGCCATGTGATTGAGTTCTCTCTGGCCAGTGATAAGCAAAAGTATCATACATCACTTGTTGACCCGGTGAATAAAATCTACTATATAATACTTCACAGTCTTCCCTTTCTGCTAGCAGGATATCCATGTCCAGATCAACCCAGGAAGCTACATGTAATAGATGATAGAGCTGTCTTTAGTCCCTAAATGACTGCCTGGGGAAGAGCATGGCAGCCCCACATCCCATCCACTGGTCAGACCTTCCATGATGCAACAAATAAACTTCTATTGTGTTAAGCCACCAGAATTTCAGATTTCACTTTTATGGCAGGTATTATTATTTTAATCAATACATTTCCAAATGAGTGCTTCAGTTAGTATGACTCTACATAGAAGACTTTAAAGCATTTCTGATTTTTTTTTTTTTTCATTTTAAACAAAGCCTACTTTATTTTATGTATGAACCAAAACCATTTCCTCCCTCATTAGAGTCAGAGCTCTTGGTCTTGGTCATTGCTTTCCAAGAAATTAGAGCTTTTTTCCTGGGCAAATCTAGGGAAGCTTTTCTTTCTCAGGCCTTGTCTCTCACACATTCATGTGGGGTCCCGTCAGTGTGGAGCCAGCTTCTCAGCCTGCCTTTTTCTCTCCTCAGTTTGTTTTTGGAACTTTTTTTGCCTTTCTCCTTCCCCCATGGTGTGAGTTCATGTGTGGCTGGTTTTCTTGGGCACAAGGCCCAGCTGAGTTTCAGTTCTGTTTGTTGTTTGTACTAACTGTGTTCAGAGATCAGCCTCTGATATGCGGTGGTCAGAGTTCCCTGGAATAGGGGACCCTGACTGCATTCCTTCAAGCCTGGTTGGAAGACAGCGAATGTAAGAACAGTAGGGCTTTGCAGAGTTTTGTTCACAGAGAAGAAAGCTGCAGTAGTTTGTGTAGAGTATGAAATACATAAGTATGTGTTTTTAGAGCCTCCATCTTCTGCTGTACACCAATAAAGAATTCCTAATTTAAATAATTGTCCCAGGAGTCACCTACCATTTATATAGGAACCAAATGACCAAAAAGTTCACTTAGTTGGGAATTGTTCACTGTTCTTTATCATGAGGGGGAAAAAAGTAACAAACCCCCAAAGGGGAGAATGGAATCTCCCACAATCCTACAGGAGACAGAAACTCTCCAGGCTCTTAGTCAGAAGCCCGAGAGTCTACACCCAAGGGATAAGAACAAAGCAGAATTGAACCAAGGCTTAAAAATCTGATCAATCCTTGATTGGATGAGATTAGCCCCTCACCTTATTCCCAGTTAAGAGAGAAGACAGAACCCACATCTTAAACAGAGAAAAGGGGAACCCATATCTTGTGAGAGATGTCATCTGGGGCCTCCTCCCTCCAATTAGACTAGTAGTGATTAGTTACAATATACAGGCCAATTCATTAGCCTAATCTCAGTCCACTGCTGAAGCTGGTGGACCTTGGGCAAAGTTGTTAATTTTGCTAATCCTTGGTTCTTTTACCACTAATTAGGATGATGGCAGCATCTAATCACTGGCTTATGTATGGTGAAAATTAAAGGAGATAGGATGAGAGATAGCAGTATTTAGTGGTTAAGAAAGTGACCTCTAGAGAGTCTTGGCCCCCTCACTTACTGAGTAATTTTGGGCAAGTCACTTAATCTCTCTGTGTTTCTATTTTGTTATCTATAGAATGGGTTAGTAACAGTATATACCTTGTAGGATTGTTATAGGAATTAAGTAAGTTTAAACTTATAAAGCACTGAGAGTTGTTTCTGGTTGGATGTATGGTATATGAGTGTTGGTTAAATAAATGTCATAATGTATTAGTTGCTATTGTCATTATTATTATAATTATATGCTGATGATCAGGACCATCACCACCATCATCATCGTCCAGTTACTATCTTTCTCAACCCTGCTACACTGGACCCTATGTCTCTTTCTCTTCACTTATTGAGACTATTGCCTTGGCTCTGGGATGCTACCTCTGCTAGTTCTCCCAGCTGTTTCCTGCTCATTTCTCCTTCATTTTTATCATGAGAATTTTTTTTTTTCAGCACCTCTTACATGCTGTTGTATCCCAGGCCCCTTACCTTCAGCCTACTGTTCTCATTCTGGAGTGATAGCATCCTGACTTGCTGTTCAAATTGTCTTCCATACACTGATGATGACTCCTCATTCCAGAATTTAAATCCATCTCATCAGCCCAGGCTCCCACAAAGTCCAGATGCCCCTGTTTGGCTGTCAGCTCTGACATCCCAGATCACTTTTGGATATCCGAGTTCATTCAAAAAGAAACTCATCATCATCCTCTAAATCATCCCTCTTTGTCTCCCATTTATATCTCATTTATGGGCACCGTCATCTCCCTAGTCACCCAAACTAGAATGCAGAGGTTGCTCTGGATTCCATCTTTATCCTCATGCCTCCCATTCAAAGCATCATTAGTAGGCAGCCATTTTTGCTGGCCAGTATTTTCTCAAATGGTTCTTCCTTTCCCTTCTGACTCCTATAGCCTTAATACAGACTCTACCACCTCCTCTTGGACCTCTTACATGATCTCCTTTTGATCTCCTTTCTCTTAGCATGCCCTCTTTGAGCTCATTCTCCATCTTGCTACTCTCCCAGTGTTTCTAAAACCCAGAGGTGACATTATTATTTCATAGATTAAAGCCCTCTGAGGACCCCTTTTATATCAGGTAAAGACTGTAGTTCCTATTATGCCCCATTCCCTATGACTGGACCTCTGCAATTTTTTTTCAAATTTTTAAAAGATTTTTTATTTATCTTAGAAAGAGAGAATAGGGGGAAGGACAAAGAAAGAGAAACTCAAGCAGACTCCCTGCTGACCATGGAACCCAATGTGGGACTTGATCCCACAACCCAAGATTATGGCCTGAGCCAAAATCTAGAGTCACACATTCAACCTACTAAGCCACCCAGGGGCCCCGTCAACCTGTGTGAATTTATGCAGCTTCATGTTAAAATATTCAGTCTCTTAAACTTTGCTCATTGGATCAGTGAAACTATCACATCTCCCTCTTTATCCAAATTAAAACCTTGGCTCAGAATGTTCTCACTGTACACAACTACTGTTCATCCCTCTAAATGAGTCTTACTGGACTAAAATCAAAGCTTCTACAGGGCTTGTCCCTTTCTGTAGTCTTCACATAGGACCTGTTTCCTTTTTCAGCTTCTATAAGCCATGTGTACTCTTTTGTTCATGGGACCCTTCCTTCAGCTTCAAACTAGCAGTGTCTGGTTGAGTTTTTCGCATACTACATCAGTGGTTTCTTTGGATTGCCCCTCCCAATTTTAAGGATTCTCCTATTTACATTGGACCCACACAGAAAATCCAGAATAATCTCCCTACTTTAAGGTCAGTTGCTTAGCAATATTAATTCCTCTTTGACATATATGTGACGTATTCCTATTTTCTGGGGGTTAGGCATACATATCTCTGGACAGGATGTTGTTATGCCTACCACAATGTCCCTTCCCATGTTCCCATAAAATTCTATGTGTGTCTCTATCATTCCATATAATAAATATTGTCATAGCATTTGGATCTTGTTTAATGGGTTTTTTTTTTCAATTGATATGTGATTGACAGATAAGGTTGGGCAAGTTTAAGTTGTACAATATATTTGATACATTTATATACTACTTCAGCCTTTGTGTATTTTTGAGTCCCCATGACTTAACTTTCTTCTTAAACTTTTATCTTTCTCATTTTTGAATTCATATGTTAAGAACAAAGAGTAGAACCTCAGTAAATGTTTTTGAGACAGTGTGGATAATTCAGATCCCTAATGATAACCTAAAATTCCTTTGAGGATCAGCACAGAAGAGGGATTGAACTGTACACAGTACTACAGTTACACATGTTAATAATTAAGTTTCAAGAGAAATTGGTCCACAAAAATGTGATATGAATATAAGTGGCATTATTCTCATTGCTATAACTAACATTTATTGTATCTCTTACTATGTATCAGACATTGTTTTTAGTGCTTTATGTGTATTCCTTTAGGTTTTACAATAATCTCCTGGGTGTAGGTACAGTGCCTGTCACCCATTTTATGCATGTGGAAACTGAGAGGTTAGATAACTTTCTTGGTGTCAGCCAGCTTAGTAGACAGTAACTCTGAGTTAACCACTTTATTCTGCCAACCCAAACAATCTCTTCTGTGGCTAGTCTACATAAATGGGAGGTTGGTGTAGTTAACTTGAAATTTTGTTTATTTCTCATGAAACTCAATAGCCTTTAGCCTCCTGGGTTTAAGGAAAGAACTGAGTGAATTAGCTGGCTCCATATGAGATTTTTCAGCCAGCCAACTTCTAAGGCGCATAGGCTAAGGGCCTCAAGTGTAAAAATGAGCTGTGTATTATCTTTCAAAGCCACCTTGGTCTTGGGGAAAATCCGTGGGCCTAACCATGAGTCCACACACGATCATTTTGTCAGTTTGATGAGAGTCAGTCCCAGGGGAAGGCCAGTGTGCCAGGGAGGAAGGATGGAGGAAAAAGCACATTAAATCTGCAGTTGCTTACAGCATCTGCTTTTGATGCCGTCTCTGGGGGACACACTGATGGCCTTCTCTCAGTCAACAAATTCTATGTCTTCTCAGCGGTTCCGATGGGGGAGAGCCCTTTAAGGCATTTTGTACTGACAAGCTTATTTCTCTTAGAGCTCTAGAATGTAATAGAAGCCATCAAAGGCAAGGGATATTAGGAGGTTGTTCTGCACGACAGCAACAAAATTCATGTTTTCAGGCAACTCCCTCACTTCTATCAGCAGTTCAATTAGTGGCTGGGTAAACTAATAGTATGTATTTGTTAGTTTGCATACTACTTTTTTTTTCTTTCTAATTTTTGGAGGTTGATTCTGTTTTGCTGCAAAAATTTTGTTTAGAAAGCTAATGGTATTTTTCCCTGAATTCCAAGCTCTTGCCAAACTGTAACCTGGTGAATTTATAGTCTGAGGAAGTGGGGAGGACTATGGGGACAATTTGAAAGGGCGGCCGTCATGTCTATATGCCATCAAGAACCCTGGGGTGAAAAGGGAAACTGTTCTTCCTCTACTCCGTAGAGAGTAGAGAGCCTCTATTCTGTTTTCTTCTGTAGTAGACAGGTTGAGACATGTCTTCCTGAGAAAACTTCGCTTGGTTTTCTGTTGCTGGCGTCTTCCAAAAGTCCAAAAGAGCTAACTGAACAACTTCCTGGCAGTGAACACACTCTTAATGACTTTGGAGTCAAAGTTGCATCTTACTTGTGATGTGATTAGTGCAATCTGATGTCAATGTCTTTTCTAAAATGGAAAACGGATGTGTTTATTAATTTTTATAAACTGTAGACATCACCAAAAAACATAGAGTGGAAACCATCATCCTCTTTACTCTGGCCTCAAGATAGATTCGATTCTGATTCAGTATTGATTAAGCACCTGCGTTTTACTCAGGTTTTAGTTATCAAGTACATTATTAATTCTAAGTAGCTACAGTGTGTTAGACATTGGGGGGATGTGATGACCACGCAGACATGTTTTAAGTGGTTTGAAACGTTTGAATGGTTCAAGCAGAGAAGGCCTCTTTTTAGAAACCAAATAGGGGCCCTCTCTTCCACCTCACACTGCCTCTGCCAGTTCTCTATCTGGATGATTTCATTGTTTTTATTTTTAGCCTCTCTCCGTATGTTTAAACTCTTTCCCCAACTCTCCCGCTTACTCCTTTGATGTGCCTTTAGTTTATCACCTCTTGTTTAGTGTCCTCTTGTTTTTAAGAAAAAAATTCCATGCTTGGCAGTGGTGTTCGGAGGCTGTGATCCTAAAGGACCCTTTCTTTTCTGCACTCGACTGAGGTTATTTTTATTCTGCAACAAACATGACAGGCTCTTTTTGGAAAGAGATTTTGAATGTTTGCATATTATTCTAAAATACAGACAGTCACTTGCATTGTTCCAGTTTGGGAGTTATCTGGGTGGGAGTTCATTCTATATGAACTGAAGAACTATAATTTGTGGTTGCTCCAGTTATTTGCTTAAATATACAGTAAAAATCAGACCATTATATATAATAATGGCATAGAATTAAGTACGGTTATTTTCCAGGGTATATGGATTGAGATATTCTAAATTAACTACAAAAACCCAATACAGAAAATTGGCAGATGTATACACATAACGCTGAAACTAATATATTTTCTTGATTTTGATTCCTCAAGATTTTTATAAACACTAGAAGGGCTGTGTTTTTCTTAAATTATCCGTGGTTCTAATGTCAAAAATTTTTTTGGAACATCCATTTGAATGGCCAAATTTTTTGAACAATAGTTTATAATAAGAAAATTGTATTTGAGGGACACCTGGGTGGTTCAGTGAGTTAAGCCTCTGCTTTCGGCTCAGGTCATGATCTCAGGGTCCTGGGATCAAGCCTGGCATCAGGCTCTCTGCTCAGCAGAAGAGCAGCCTGCCTGCCTGTCTGCCTACTTGTGATCTCTCTCTTTCTCTCTGTCAAATAAGAAAATAAAATCTTAAAAAAAAAAAAAAGAAAAGAAAATTGTATTTGAACGCACAGATGAACCCTCACACATGAATCCTCTTCTTTTAAACTTTTAACAAATCTCAACTGTAGGCTTATTTTTCCTTTCTCCAGTAGTGAGGATTTGGTGACCATCACTGGTTTTTTGAAAGAGCAAACGTATCTGATATCAAGGGGCTCATCACTGACACGGAAGAAATTAATCTTAACTGCCTATTGGGTGTGTGAATATGTAGATAGAGGTATATAGTATTTTTAATCCAGACCAAATCCAGCTTTACCCCCTGGGTAAGTCTTTTTCATGACACTTCTGACTCATGTCCCCCCAGGTGAGAGGAAAATAATCCAGGGTCATGCGCTCTCCAAGAGCCATCTATGTTTTTTGTATTATTTCTCCCAATGCAGATCTTAGATGTGGTATATTTCAGCTTTGGTCCCCCTGGGGTCCCTGCCATTTGATAAACTCTGCTGTTGTCAGTTTAACAACAGAATTCTGGGAACAGCAGCGTTTGTGAGTTTCAGCTCCCCTTCACGCCGTTCTGCTCACCCTTACTTCCTCGCTGTTATGCAGACAGCCCAGCGAGACTCTTGTTGTTCCCTTTGTCTAAAATGCTCTTTACCCATTATTCATTTTCTTATTTCATTCTGGTTTCTCTCAGACATCATCTCTTCATAACTGTCTTTCCAGGCAGCCCTGTCTAAAGTGTCAGTCCCTCTCCACCCCTGAGAACCACTCTCTCCTCTTACCTGCTTTATTCTTCTTCCTAGTCCTCACCATTACTTGATACTTTTTTTTTTTTAGAGATTTTATTTTTTATTTATTTCACAGACAGAGATCACAAGTAGGCAGAGAGGTAGACAGAGAGAAAGGGGGAAGCAGGCTCTCCGCTGGTCAGAGAGCCTGATGCAGGGCTCGATCCCAGGACACTGGGATCGTGACCTGAGCTGAAGGCAGGGACTTTAACCCACTGAGCCATCCAGGCGCCCCAATACAGAGATTTTTATGCAATCTCATGTTCACTGCCTGTCATATCTTCCCTCAACATCCATTAGAGCAAGGCTTTATCTGTACACCTGGAACGTGGAGTCGTCCCTCGCACTGGATAGGCACTTGATAAAACTTTGTGGGGAAGAAATGGATGAGGGGTAAATATGCTTTTCAAGTAGTATATAAGAACATGGAATACCAAAAGTATGCCTTACCTTTTCTTCCTCTAGCAAACTGTTAAGTCATGACAGTATGGTGCGGTGGAATATAATTTTTCAGGCATATTCCAAAATACATCTCATCGTTGGGCAATTAAATAAGAGCAAATGATAGCCATATTGCTGGATCACTTCAGAAGAACATAGAATAGTTATAGAAATGAGTCCATGAATCTCCTTAAGTATTCTGAAATGAAAGATCATGAGCAATAATGTGTTATTTATTGTCCCCCTAACATGTGTGTCCCATAAGGATTGTCGGTATATCACCAAGGAGCATCCATCATGGAGAGGTAGTAATGGATGGCGGTTGAGAGCAAGGACTTTGGCATCCGAATACCCGAGTTCAAATCCCACTTCTTCCACTTAATAGCTACATGAAACTTGACCAAATTGCTTTGCTTCTCAAAGTGTCAGTTTTCCTGCACTGTAAAATGGGAATACTGATAAATCTTACTTTGTAGAAAGGGTGCAAAGATCCAGTAAGTCTGTAGTTATGCCCAACCTAGCTCAGTGCCTAGAAGATGGCCAGTATTTGATCATTTTAGATGAATTAGTAGTAAGAATGATAAAGATTAAAATAACAGTAAGAATAATAACAATATGGAGTCATTTAACAGTTACATTTAAGGATGTTATGACTTTGCTGTTAGGTCCTAAAACATTTTTTTGACAAAATGTGTATACTCTCATTCACATTAAGAATGTCATGTTTAAATGGGCAAAATACTTGAGGAAGAATTTCTCCAAAGAATATTTGCAAATGGCAACAAACATATGAAAATATTTTCAAGTCATTAATCATTAGGGAAAAGCAAAGTAAAACTAAAGTGAGATCTACCCCATACCCATTAGGATGGCTCTTATCAAAAACTAAAACAAAAACAAAATAAAAGCAAGATAACTCAGTTTGTAGAAAAATTGGGATCTTTGTGCCCTGTTGGTGGAGATATAAAATGGTACTGCCTCCATGGGAAACAATGGGATAGTTCCTGAAAAGATTAAAAATAGAATTACCATATGATCCAGCAGTTTCACTTCTGAGTATAAGCCCAAGGAACTGAAAGCAGGGACTCGAACAGATATTCGTACACACATGTTCACAGTAGCATTATTCACAAGAGACAAAAGGTGGAAACAAGCCAGCTGTCCGTCGACAAAAGAATGGATAAACAAAATATGGAATATTTTGGAATATCATTCAATGGAATATCATTCAGCCTTAACAAGAAAGGAAATTCTGACATAGGCTATAACACAGATGAACTTTGAGACATTATACTAAGTGACACAAGCCAGACTGGAAAGAACAAATATTGTATGATTTTCCTTATGATGAGATACCAAAACAGTCAAATTCATAGAAAGAGTAGAATGGTGGTTGCCAGAGGCTGGGAAGGGGGTAGAGGGGAGGGGCTGCGGAGTTATTGTTTGGCCGGTGCAGAGTTTCAGTTTGGGAAGAGGAAACAACTCTGGAGCTAGCCATTGGTGATGGTAACCAGCCACGTGAATATACTTAATACCATTGAAGGGTTCACTTAAAAAGTGTTCAAATGGTCAATTGTATGTCATGTCTATTTTACCACAATAAAAAAAAAAAAAAAAACTTAGACAATATCTGTTTTAAGTTAAAAAAATTTTTAAAAAATCAGTTTCAAAGCCAATGAAATGTGTACATATTGGATCAAGTCCATGTGGACCCCAAAACAAAGGATTATATGCAGGAAAGAATTGGTCACACAATCCCATGATAATTCACGCCTGGATAGGACTTTCAGTTTACAAAGCACAAAAAGATACGTCACGTTAGGATGTTTTCACAGCCCCCCTTGCAGTAATATTGTTGTTATGTATATAAGGAAAATGGATCTCAGGAAAATTAAGTGGTGTAGTACTCAAGGTTACATTACTGGTAAGTTGATATCGTGGCTTAAACTTCAGACTACAGACATGGGCCTCCGCGCACTGTTCTCTGTATCACCTCTTGACTAGATCTTCTTTTACTCCATAAATGAATGGCCTGTTCCACCTTTCAGTGAAATACAAAGAATGTTCATCCCCCAGCTGGCAAAGAAGCAGGTATCGCTCATAACCCACGGTTTTACGGCAGTGAAGCGAGATTGGTCAGGGTCGTTACCACCACCAAGCATGATGGACTATGGCTTAAATGTATTATCCCTCCAATTTTAAAATAAATCAAGGAACTCTGTTGAATATTTAGGGATGAGATAAAATAGCAAGATAGAGATAGCAGCAGGTTTGCATTTCCGTGGGCGTGATATGGTTTTCCATATGAAAAATAAAGTGCTAACCAAAAATAACTGACTGTTGGAATGTTTTATAGGATAAGCATAGTGACTTCCCAGGAATCTCATCTCAAATGCGAGGCCTAGAAGAGTCTGTTTCTGGAACTGAAAGAAGTCATCAAAAAAAGTTTAGTCACGTTCCTTGGCCAAGGGTCTCTGCATTAGGAGAATTTGGTGCTTAAGTGTTCCTGGGAGAGTAAGTTGATATTGGCATTCACATAACTTGCTTTTGGAAGAGTTTCCATGGAAAGGTTGTCATTAGATGAAACAAAAGCTCCATCATTCGTGCAACCTGACTCTCGAGCATCTGAGAGCAAGGCAGTTGCTATAAAATATTCGCTCGTTCCTAAAACTTGTCATACATTATAACGTTCCAAAGCCAGAATGTTCTCACTCAACTCCATGATCTTATTTATAAAGCAAAACCAAATACACAAAAGCACTTTAAAGAGAAAACTAAAGTTACTTGCGCCTTTGTTGTCACAAAGCTAAGTTTTGGGTTTTTTTAAACGTTCAATCTTGCTGAGCAAGCTAATGATATGTATAGAGGAAGAAGCGACCACACAGTTTAAAGTTAAAATATTTATCCTCCTCATCTACAAAGTCCATGCCCCTACCTGGTTGGGACAGTTCCAAGACCACTTTTTCAGTGTCCAATGCAGTAGTCACTAAACATGTGTGATTATTTAGAATTAGCATATGAAATAATTAAAAATATTTAAGTGTTTCTTGGTTCTGCTTGCAACATTTCAAGGACTCAGTGGCCGTAGATGGCCAGTGGCAAGTGCATAAGGCAGTGCAGACAGAGAACGTTTCCATCATCGCACAAAGGTTTATGGACAGTTCTGTGTTTGCTTCAGTACTTGGACATCTTAGGCTGGGTCCCATCCTGGACCCATGCATGTGGGGTGGAAGAATCCACTGTTGCACCAACTGAGAACAAAGCTGGCATCAACTGGTCATGGCTCATAGATGTCCCATCATCTTCTCTGGGCACCAATAAGGTGATTTTGCAACTCATGTGTCAGTCTGGCTAATAAAAAAGTCTTCAGATGAGGATAGTGTTGCAGATTTGATCTCCAGCTCCTCTATAACGGGGGCCTCTAGGTCATCCTGGACATGACAGTTGTCTCAGTCAGGTGACGTCCTGCCTCTGAAAGCTGGGTCTTCTCTAAAATCATTCAGGTACCCCTTGAGGCAGTAATTGTCACTTACAAATTAGAGTATCCTGGAGAGCTTTCTTTTTAAATGATGATACCCAGGTCTCAACCCCAGAGAATCTGAATTAATGGCTCTGGTTTGCAGCCAGGAGTTTTCCAGACTTCCTCCAGGTTTTCTGATAGACAGCCATAGTTAAGAACCACTGCCTTACACCAGATCCTGGCATCTCAAGTAGTTTTACTTCAAGACATCTCAGTGTCTGGTCAGTTACAAGTAGCTAGTCATCCAGGAACACTGAACGGGGACCCAGGAGACTCAGGTTGGATTCCCAGCCCTCTGCCTATGAGTTGTGGAGTTTGGATGGGTCACTGTCTTGCCTGGGCCTTAGTGTCTCCCCCTGTTCAGTCAAAGGGTTGATTGTCACCTATCACTGAGTTCTACCAGTCTATGAAATGCCAATTTCTACTCAAGCCGATCAAATAGAACTCTTCATATTCAGTCGTGGGAAGAAATATTTTCTCTTTTGCCATCCCAGCGAGTTCTTACGCAGTTACATCCACTAGATGAGCCTCAAATAGCCCCGAGCTTCCCCAGGCAGCCGCCTGCTGTCCTGGTATACTGGGCAAAGTGGGGTGACCTATATGAAACAGGTTCATCCATGGGACTTGAATCCAGCTGAATGTTTAGTGGCTTCTGTGTGGAGCTATATGTTGTATTACGTGTAGAATCGTCCCGATGTTTGTATGTCTAACAAAGGGCTCTAAATGCCTCTGTTATTATACATGAGAAGCTAATTTTTTCTTTTGACGTCCCAAATGATTTCCAGGTATCCACTGTACAATCATCTCATTTCCTTCTCCAGAAGTTTTAACAGCTCGCCTTTAAAATCATCGCTGAATGGGCACCGAGGTGAGAGTCGTGTTTACAGAACGTTCTCATCCAGTTATGACTTGGGTTTCTTCCCTCTTGCCTTTTGCCAAAGCAAGGCCGGCTTTCTTCGTGGCGGCCCGATTCATCTTTGGATGCACCCATATCTCATGGTGCTATTGGCAGTGACATCTCCCTGCTTATCCCGACAGAGACGGTGATGGGATAACACCTCTCAAGGTGACAGTGTATGTGACAGCAGGCAGAGGGGAGTGTGTGCTCACTGGCAAAGATAAGAAATGTGATATCGTTTGGTCTCTGTGTTTCATCACCGTAACTGCTTATGGGTTTAAATTGCCCATGAATCAACTTGTAAGTGCCCTAGAATAGGAAAGCGGTTGCTAGCTTGCACTTGACTCGACTACTACAAATATCTCACTTCCTCAGCATCTGCCAGTCTCCTCCTATAATCTCCCACCTAATGTCTTTGCAATGCCCGGGTTTCCTGCATTTTAGAAAGATCCTTTTCAGCCCTCAGCCCCTCCAGGAAATGGCTGCGGCCTTCTGCATGGTGTCCAGGCCTTCGCAGCCTACCCTCTGTGAATCCTCCAAGCCTGCTACCTCCGAACCCCAGAATGCTTCTCACTCAGGGCTTTGCGCACGCAGTCTCACTGGCCTGGGAAACCCCAGGGCCCAGGGCTCCCTAGTAGACATGTTCTCTGGGCCACCTATGTGTTTCTAAGCTTTCTCATCAGTCTATTTTAAAAAGGTAAGAAGCAGGTGGAATTAATTTCAACAATATGTACTGTTTCAACATGCAGCAAATACAAACATTGTTAATGAAATAGTTTACATTCCCTTTTTCATACTGAAGTCTTCAAAATCTAGCATGTATTTTAGACTTCAAACACATCTCCGTTTGGACCAGGTACATTTCAGGTACTCATGGCTACTGTAGGCCACCCTCCTGTAAGAGTCTCATCAGTCATGACCTTTAGTCACGTCTGACTCTAGTCTCCATCACCCATGTTATGCAATGGTTTCCAACCTTTGCTGCATATTAAGATTATCCATGGAGGCTTTTGGGTTTGGGGTTTTTTTTGTTTTTTTGGTGTTATTTTGTTTTTGTTTTTGTTTTTTTAAGGCCAAAGACCACCAGCGCTCACTACACATCAATTTGATCAGAATCTTTCTGGGGCCCAGACTTCAGTTTGCAACGAGGAAGGAAGGAAGGATGAGGAGACAGGAAATAAATAAGTAGGTCATGTATAGAATAGTTGTCTATACTATACAGAAACATGAGACAGGGGAAAGAACAGAGCCTGATGGGAGCCGGGGGTCTGCCTCTCTATAGGGGGTGAATGGGGAAGGCCTCTCTTTCCCAGGGCTGCTGGGACAGTGCAGAAACCAGGACAAATTTCTGGAGCAACTGTCGAGAGAGGAGACATGAGCATGTCCTGCACGTAGCTGCTGTAATGATGCTGTGAAACAAACAGGCCCAAATCACAATGGTTACAACCACAGACTTTTTTTTTTTCTATAGGTCAGCTGGACTCTGCAGGGCCTGCAGGACTTAGTGGGAGTCAGAGGTGGGCCCAGTTTGCAGGCTGGGCTCAGTTGTGCTCTCCATGTCTCCCTGCTCTGGGACCAGCGGCTGTCTCTTTACGTTTTCTTCCCACAGCGGAAGAAGAAGTGCAAGAGGGGTTGGGAAGTGGCAGGAGGCAACATTTAAGGCATTTTTAGGCCTAGGCTTGGGACTGGCACACTGTCACTCCTCCACACGTCCCATTGGCTGAGGCAAGTCCTTGACAAAGCCTGACAGTAATGGGGTAGAGTAGCGTGTCCCGCCCCCACAGGGATTGTGGCCAGGGCAGGAATGGAAAATGTGGGAGCCAGTCACCAACCTCACATGCTGTCTAAGGCTCACTAGCTCACTCCTTTTGCTTGGAAGCTAGAAATGTTTTGGTTTCTAAAATAAGAGCAGTTCCCTTTGGGCCCCATGCTCCCATGGGCTCCTAACCCTGTTCTCTCAGTGGGCCTGCACACTCCTCAACCAGATTACCTGATTGTACTCCCAGGCTCTCCGTATGGCACTCTCAAGAACTCAGAGTCTTAACTCATTCACTTATGGATATTTTAGCAATCGGCTCATGTTCAAGGCACCTAGAAGCTACTCCCCATACACTATCAGCTACAGGAGGACACTATGCTCTGTCCCTTTTGATAATAGGTATCACTCTCAGAATCATGCATATTCAAAATTTTTATGTATGACTTACAGCCTTACAAACCCAGTGAGGATGGTAACCAGGCCCCCTTGTTCATGGCTCTCATGGATCATGGATCTCTAATGCCCACGTTCAGTAACTGGCACCTTGTGGGCTCATAATAGGTATTTACTCAATAGAATGAAATTATCCTAAAATGTAGACCAAGATTAGAGCTGTATAGAGGGTCTCATATGAAACTAAAATATCCCTGGTCACTCAGTTTCCTCTTCTATAAAATGAAATTTATAAAGTTTACATCATGGGGATGATGTCATGATTAAATGAGATAACTCATTTGCCTTAAATAATTCATGCCTTAAAATACATGTACATCATAAAAACTCAGTAAGTAAATAGGTAATTTGTGGAATGGGATCATAGGAAACCAAATTAAGTGAAATATAATAGAAGAAATTTCATTTGGACTCATTCTACACCTCATTTGCTCTCTCTTAGTAACTAGGGAACTAGTCAAAGTAATCCACAGAGCATCGGCTGCTACTTATAATGTTTTGGGAAAAAGAAAAAGTGTCAGAAGATAATCCCTCTCTAATTCCAAAGTAGGGCGCTAGGTGGTCACAAAAATGATAGGCTGAACACTTAACATGAGAAAGACCTGGGGGAACAAACAAAGCCAGCTCAAAATCTACTTGCAGAGATCTGAAAGTTGGCAGAGCAGATAAACCACATGGTTGTGTGAAGACCAAGCTTTGCCAGATCATTCTCTCCTCACATGACTGGTACTCAAGTCTAGGGATCAAGAGCACTTGATGAATACAATGTATCTTGACTACAGTCTGTACTATAAACATTTTGTAAACTGGAAACTTGTATCCTAGATCCAGCACTGGTCATCTTTTCTGATAGATTAAGAGTTTGGGCAGGAGGGCGCCTGGGTGGCTCAGTCGGTTAAGTGTCTGCCTTTGATTCAGGTCATGATCCTGGGGTCCTGGGATCAAGCCCTGCATTGGGCTCTCTGCTCAGTGGGGAGACTGCTCCTCTCTCTCCCTCTTCTGCTTTCTGTGGTTGTGCTCTCTCTTTGCCTCTCATATAAATCAATAAAATCTTTAAAGGAAAATTTTTACATGAAAGGAGGGGGGGAAAACGAGGAAAAAATGAATAGATGGATAGATGAATAAATATTTCTGTGGCTGAAAAGGGATATGGATAGAGGATATCTCTAGTCAAGGCTGGCAGTAATAATAGTAGTAAACCCCTACCCACATATTACTGGAGAACTTAAAAAGAGTTAACTGACTAGCTGTCCAAGGAGCAGAGAAGAAGCATAAGGCTGCAAGGTGTAATTTGAGGTAGAGATGGTGAGGAAGAACTCTAGGCAGGTGTCAAGGAATTAGTAGATAGCATTGTGGAGGCTGGTGGAGGTGAAGAGGGGGCAGACTGAAGCCACTTGGACCACCTAGCAGAGCACCCTGGGAAATGGGGTCCAGGACATTTTCAGCCACCCAAAAAAGCATCTGGATCCATTCTTTAGGCCCCAGTGCATCACCATTAACCTAAGCTTTTCCTTGCAGAAGTAAAAGCAAAGATGTACATGAAATCTCCCCTGGGTCAGGAACAAGAATTCCTGCCCAAGGGCTGGGCTTTATCCTGGGTTTTATCCAGATCCCCCAAAACAGCAGTTTTCAAATGGGGATTGACCTTTGAAGAAGCTAGAGTCCGGAGATCTAGAGTAAAACTAGCAAAACATGGCTAACTCTCAGATGGGGAGTTTTTTAGAGTTAGTTTATGCCATGTAAACAATAATACATCTTTCCTACATTTTAGTGCTATTCTCTCCTTTCTTAAACTGTGTAGACTGTGATAATAGAGGATAGTTGGTGGCTGGTTTATTTATTTATTTATTTTTGTGATGCCCTTAACAAAATAGAAGTTGGCCATCCTTCATGGATCCCTCTGCCTTTTTTGCATGAACATGTTTACTGAAGTATGACACGTAAGTGCCAGCTTGATTAATGTTTACAAAGTGAACACATGGGTTACCAGAAACTAGATCAAGAACAGAATAATGCAGTGTCTCTCTGAAGGGGCCTGCATATCCTTCTCCGTCATGCCCTTTCCCAAGCAGAACCACGTTAGAGTCTGACAGCTGCTTGTGTAATCGATCTAAATGGAATCATATGGCATTTTCTCTTTGGTGTCCGCCATCTTTTGCTCACATGACATTTGAGAGATTCCTGCCTTTGACACAGCTTGGCTGTAGTTGGTTCATTCTCATTGCTGCAAGGATACCAGTGTTCTGCTTGTATGTGTTTCTTCCTCCTGAGGATGGAAGTGTGGGTGCGTCTACTTCAGAGCACTTGTGAACACCATAGCTACTACTCATCTTGTACATGCCTTCTGGGACACGTGTGTACGCATTTTTGCGAGGTTATACCCTGAGCACTGATTAGAGCTAGGAAATGAGTATTAATTCACACTTTCAGGAAGACCCTGTACCATTTTTCTGTATGCATTAAAATATCCAACACAGTTCCTGAAATATTCTCTAACCATTCTCAGATCTTCCAAACCCATATAGTTTATGGCATCTATAGCAGTGATTCTTCTATCTAGGCCAAAATACGTATACCAATGTCTACCTGGGGCCATTGTCATATACCGTCAACATGTAGATTTTATTCCTATAACTGAAACTCCATTAGGTCATAATAGTCTCTGCCAAAAAAAAACACTGGGCAGGTTACATACAAAGATGACAACCAAGACAGCTTATTCATAGTGAAAGGTAAGAGAGATAGCAAAATATCAACTCATCTACAAGGTAATTTGCATATTTATTAGATTACATGGGAACCTAGCCTTAGGAACATATAAGAGAACATAGTTGGAGAGTGACATTCTACTCAATCTGAACCACTACTAAAGAAGATCAAATATGAGAGCTAAGAATGCTTTTGGAGATTTAGGGAGATACTGAGGTACATGGCTGTGGTTTCATGGTAACAATTCTTGATTAGTGTTTAGGGTTTTTTAATTTTTTTATTTTTTAAAGATTTTATTTATTTATTTATTTCAGGCAGGAGGAGAGAGAATGAAAGCACAAGCATGTTGGGGGACAGAGGGACAAGCAGACTCTCCATTAAGCAGGGAGCCTAATATGTGGCTCGATCCCAGGACCGTGGGATGCTGACCTGAGCTGAAGGCAGATAGTTAACTGACTGAGCTACCCAGGCATCCCTAGTTTCTTTAGGGTCGGCACCAGCTTTTTAAACATTTGAACCCGAAAAGATCAAGCACCTGTGGGGAGTTGGACTTAAAGCTAAATACTATGTGTTAGTTCTCACATGGTGATCATAGTAATGCTGTACACTTGTACCAATCTGTATGATTTCCATACCACTCCTTCACACATCATTCCCTTTTATCCTTAGAGCCAACCTAGAAATGAGGTAGGGAATGGAGTGTTCATATCCCTGTATCACTTAAAACTGAAACTCAAAGAGTTGCCTGTCTTGTCCAGGAGTACAACATTACAAAGCAGCAGAGGTCAACATTGAATCTTGAGTTTTCCTGGTTTCTGATGTTCTTCCATTTACCACACAGCCTCTTGGGTGTATATTCGCCTCCCCTGCTATATGATAAATGCCAAAAAAACAGAGGGTAGCCCTCATCCTGTGTTCTGTTTCTCTTCTGCACCTGCTTCTGTGTCTTCAACAGAGTGGGTGCGTAAAGTACTTGGAATTACACTTGCTTCTTTATAAGCTAGTTGCAACTTAAATAAGGTGCTCTAGGAGTTCAGAGTTGCTAGTAGAGAGTGAAAGGCATTTTTTAAAAGAATTTTAAATTTATTTCTTTGAGAGAGAGAGCAAGCATTAACAGGGGAGTACGGGGTAGAGGCAGAAGGAGAGGGAGAAACAGACTCCCCACTGAACAGGGAGCCTGATGTGGGTCTTGATCCCAGAACCCCAAGATCATGACCTGAGCTGAAGGCAAATGCTTAACCAACTGAGCCACCCAGGCACCCAAGAGTGAAAGGCATTCTTGATTGAAAAAGATCTTAAAGAATTCTTTGACTATGCAAAGAGATCTCAGAGCAAATCTGAAGAAGAGACAAATTTTTATTGACCAATGGGGAAAAAATACCAACAAAATGTTGGTATTTTTTCCCCGACACTGTGAGAAGCCTGGTACCAAAAGTTGGGAGGTGGAAAGATGAGAGAGGCTCTGAAAAATATGGTGGATAGCCAGAGCCTATAAGGAAATGTGGTCTGTGGTAAATTCTCCATGGTAAGGAGGGTTGGGTGCAAGCAATATCTAATACTAACTATTTGGCATTTCCAAGCTGCTCTTTTCTATAAGACACCACCAGACAATTTTGCCCTGAGCTTCAGTAAAGTTATATATCCTGTGTTAGTGGTCCTTTAGGAAATGAAATAAGAGGCATTAAGTCAGTCTTTGGTCTAAAGAGGGAAGACAAGAGAGAGGCCACTTGCCCCAGAAGATAAGAGAGAAAGAGAAGGTTGAGAGATGGTTCAAGAGAAAGAATGCTGAGTGGAAATAACCTGGGATATGAGCCTCCTCAGGAATTCTTAGAAATGTGGGAAAGCTCACTAGACTCATTGCAGAATGTGGATATTGGGGGTCAAATCCTTTTAGTTGGACGTTGAACAAAGCAGTGACCTCAGAAAGCTAGAAGACTTAAAGGATACATCTATATTTACTGAATGGTTCAAATTAAGATCTAAGTCCCTCAATCTATGATACGTTTATAGAGTTTTATTTTATATTTTTTCACCATCCATTTTATTCTCATTGTTATCCCCTTGTTCTTATTCTAATGGGAAATCACTCAATTTAACATTCTTTGCTTGCTTGCTCATATGACAAACCAAGATCATGTACAAATCCAGAATCCTAGTGGTGTGGGATCTTTGTATGCTCTGCCCTACCCTGGGTCTCAGAACTCAGAGGGGTGTGTGTGTATGTGTGTGTGTGTGTGTGTGTTTAAGAGAGGGAATAACCAGGATCACAAAGAGAAGGAAGATCACTTAGCAGCTTAAGGACAAACTTGTTTACTCTTAAATATACATTTTTTTTTCAGAGTCAGCAAAAGCCAGAGCCATCATGCCTATGAAACTGCATTTGCATTTATAGTACAAATAAGAAAAATGAATTCTAGCTAGAGCATGTCCTTAAAGAGATTATAAATCCACTCTCTTGACTGGAGTGCTGGGCAGTACTTTGATTGGTATATGAACGTGTTATGTTGCACTTGAAAGTTAAGGGAAGCGAGAAATTTGGGAAAGGAGCCAATGGGGACCTTTTACCATGGGAACAATTCAGTCACAGAGAGCCATCTCTTCTATTGAAAACTGCTTATACCTGGTTAACTTTGTAGACATTTAATCTACAATGAAGTTTGGCTTATGGTGGGTTAATAATTAGATACTCTTTGTGTATAGTTCAAGTGAAGGCCACTAGCTATGACTTCACTTTGGCTGGGGTTTCCCTGTAATCCATTTAGCAAATTAAAGAGATTACTTTGATTGGTGCCATTATCTCCTATTCTCTTGCGGGTGAACCACTTAACCTGTGCTTAATTGAAAGAGATAGAGAGGGTACAGTAACAAATATAATCAAAAGAAAGGGGCAATAGGATCTGTAAGCCAAACAAATGATGGCACTGGACTAACAATAGCAGATTAGAGGTGAGATCAATTAATTAGAAGCTATTGTAGGCGTTGGGTGGTTGCCAAGGTTTCTAATGGCCTAAGCCATCATGCCAGCTCTGTTTAGGAGGATTTTAATGACTGGGAGTTGATGTGGTTATTTCAATAATTACTTACTTTTATAATTACTTCATTAGAATACTAAATCTATTACTTCAAGGAGGAAGATCTTTATCCCCCACACATCCAGCCATGTTGGGAGGCTACATCTTTCCACAGAGAAGTCTTCTGTTTGGAAGAGGCAATGGATGGGGAAATCGTTATGCTTGTAGAGTAGTAAGAATTATGCTTAGGTGTCTCTCCTCAGTAAGGCCCTGGGCTAGGCATTTGGAGTACAGAGATAAATAAGGCACTGCCTTTGTGGTGGGTTCAAACACAAAAGCACAGTTTCAATGCAATTGGGTAAAGACTGGGATAAAATTACGTAGAGGGTATGCATACACCAGTAACCATTTAGTAGAGGAAAAGAAGTCATTCTAGTTGTTTCAGGCAGAAAGGGATTTAATACAGGGGAGTTAAGTAGCAGGTCTGACCTGCCATCACTTGACCAACATCCTCTTCTGCCCTCTCCCTGCCCCGTACCCTGCTTCAACACACGGACTCCTTCCTATCCTTTGAATTGCCCAGTGACACTCCCCCTGAGAGGTCTTTCAGTAACAATTTCCTCTGTCTAGAATGTTCTTCCCTCACATACCACATGGCCACATGGCCAATCCCTCTTCCTTCAAAGTTTTCCTCAAATGTCACCTCTTCAGCAAGGCTTACCCCCCTGCTGCCTGGTTTAGAGTTGCTACTCACTCTGACTTGCAGCAGTTCTAATTTCCCTCCTACCATCTTACCTAGCCCTTGAGTTGTTTTTTTTGTTTTGTTTTGTTTTGTTTTTTGTTTGTTTGTTTGTTTGTTTTTAAATAGAAAATATGTGCTTCATATGGTCATTGTTTATTCCAATGGACATGGTAGAATATAAGGTCCACAGGCAGGATTCTATGTCTTTTGATCAGTGTTGTGTTCCCTGCATCAGCATTTGGCATATAGATGTTGTTTGATGAATATTTACTGAGTGAATTGGGTGCCTCTCATATCCAGGGAAGAGCTGGTGGAGAGGAAGCCATGGCAGAAGGTCACCCCACTCCAGCTGGGATCTGTAGTTCAGGAAACTGCTTCTGATGTCCTACAGTGCCCCCAATGAGGCAGCTGGCACTGCAGCTGCTCCCACATTTGGGAGCTTCCTCATCAGCATTTCAGGCCACAGGAAGATGGCTGTGGCTCCACTCTACCTTCCAAGCCTCAAGGAAGACAAGCTGACAAATGCAGTATTTAAGTTTTCAACTTCTCCAAACAGAAGGAGGGATAATGGAGGGTGGAGAAGCCAACTCGGCTAGCTGTCACAGGACTTTGTGGGCATGTGAATGAGGGCCACCATCCCCCCCTTATATGTAGACAAGCTGAGGCTCAGGGTTGTGCAATGTCCTGGAGGTCCCACCTGTCTTAAAGCCAGGCTTACCCCACCAGGCTTCCTCATTCTGAAGCCTGTGTTTCCCTCCAGCTAATTTGTCACAGCAGAGTACTAATAAGACCAAAATTAAGAGTTTAGTCGCCCAGGAAGGCTTTGCTTTATCCTAGATTTATGGCAGTGACCCCTAATTTTTGCCAGTGTGGACCAGACCAGAAAGCAGAGCTGGGCTTATGGACACCAGGCAAAATCCTGAGCATGGCCACTCAGAGCATGGGCCTTTTCCTTGGCAGGTCCTTTGTTATTATACCTGACCCTCTCAGGAGGAAGAACATTAAATGACTTTCCTCTCTATTTTGGGCCTGACCCCAAGTAGAAATTCTTTAGTTCCTCTGTATCTCAACACTAGTGTCACATAAATCTGACAGGAGGCCACATAATTGCTGAAATTAAAGCGTAATACCTGACACCTTGGAGGTGGCTCGCTAGAGTCTGTGAATATTTATTTAATGGAAATGGGGTACGTATGACCTTGCAGGGTCAAACTGACTGTTTCTCTCCCTGACATACTTTGTGAAGAAACAAGGAAATTTTAAGCTGCAGATCAGTAGGTCATCTGCTCTGGGGCTGCTCTACTGAACAGCATTATTCCATCATCATGAATAGCCACAAGTACTCCTAGGGGGCCAATTTGTGAATGGCACTGGGTTAGGGTCCATTCAAACAGGGTTAGGGACATGGTCACAAGTAACCCGATCTTTGGGCATTTGTGTGAGTAGAGTCTTCTAAAATGATTCTCAGTGATCCCCACCTTCTAGCATTCACTCTAGCATTCACACATTCCCTCCCATATGTGTGTGCAGAGTAGACTATAAACAGCACGTGCAAAAATGATGGGATGTCCTTTCCGAGGCTGCCTTTTAAAAAACTATGACTTCTGTCTTGCTGGCATCTTTCTTCCTGATCACCCCCATCATGCTTATTTTGACAAAGCAAGCCACCATGTTGGAGAGGCCTACATGGCAACAAACTGAGGGAAGCTTTCATCCACTATTTGCTGAAGAGCTAAGGCCCTCAATCTAACCTCTCCTGCAGAACTGAATTCTGCAAAGATACAGATGAACTTGAAAGTGGATCTTTCTCCAGTCAGGCCTTAAGATGATTATAGCCTAGTCCAGACTTCGATTGTAGCTAATAAGAGGCTGAAGTAGAGAGCTGAGCTAAGTTGTGCTCAGATTCTTGACCAAAATTGAGATTATAAATATTGTTGTTTTAAGCCAGTAAACTCTGAGTAATTTTTATGCAGCAATAGATAATATCATGAGGGAGGCCGGATTCTAAAATACGGATACTCAGAGCTCCATAAATCCCTATAGATAAAAAGTAGAGGAAGGTCTCAAGATGCTTGGTGAAGCCATTTGGATGTTCATTCAGGAATATCCAGAATTATAAATCAAAACCTCGACTCACATTTGAATAGTAATTATGTTTACCAAGAGTCCTTAGAGCAGTTTTGTGACATAGGTGCCCCAATATTTATTAATTTCATATGTTCTTTCATGTACTCGTTTATTTACCTGTTCATCTCCAGGTACTGTGTTAGCTGAGTGGAGCCCTCATGAAGTTTTCAGTTTCATAGGTGAGGGCAGCATTGCCTCAAGCATCACAACCATAAATGTATAATTAAACCCTGAAATGTTTCCTGAAGTAAATGCGTAGCCTACCATAGGAAACTTAGCCATATCAGGGTGTGGACAGGGAAGGCTTCTCTAAGGAAGTGATGTTTTTGAACACTGACAAATGAGTTAACTAGGTGACTTGGGAAAAAAGAAGCAATCCAGTCAAAGTGAATAATGTACCTACGTCATGTATTGGGAAGTCCCACTGTTTGCACTCAAGAGAGAAGGGATGATGTAGGTATGACATGTAGATGGGGGCCAAACTGTGCTGGGATCTGTAGGAAATGTGATAATGGGAACCCCCTTGAAGAGGGCAGTTGGTGGTGATGTGATCAGATACCCACTGAAAGGTCATTCTGGCGACAGTGTGGAAACCATTCACAGGGGAACTCGAGCTTATCCTGGGAGTCCAGTCAGGTTGCTCTTGCAGTAACCCTGGTGAGAGGAGGGTGCCTTCCACTGGGGTGGTGGTCGAAGGCCGGAGAGCATTTCGAGAGAGACCCACTGAGCCTTAGAAAGAGTGAACGTGTCCAAAGTCAACAGCAGAGCCAAAGAAGCGAGACCGCAGATTCTAAGCTCCCCTCAAAGCAACTGAGCAGAAGACTAGGCTTTCTCTTTGCTCCATCTCCTTCCCTAGGTAATCACCGATACACACATACAAATACATCCACACATGCTCATGCATGCCCAGTGACACAGGTGTCCGCAGGACCACACATGCACATCTGCACGCACACACCTGCAAATCCAAACTGTTCAAAGCCATTTTTCTGCCCTCCCGCTCTGTTTCCTTGAACCTCTCTATTTCAACCTATTCTGTTTGTTTAGCTACTAAACCCCATTCACTTAATTGCTAACTCTTAATCCTTCTCTTATACCCTCTTGAGTCCATTTTCTTCCATCTCCATGGCCATTCCTCCAGTAGTCGTGCAATAGCCTTTTCATGCTTCCTCTTCAGCCTCTTTCCTCTCCACAGAGCTGCTGGTTTGATTTTTTTTTTTTTTCACCATCTCTTGCTTTTTAATACACCCTGTTAAAAAAAACTCCAGGTTCTCCCCAAGCTTAAAGTCCCATCTCCTTCGTCTGCCCTTCATGCCCTCTATAGGCAACTTCTTAAATATTTTTCATTATGATTTTCAGTTCCCCCAAAGTGACTTAATTTTTCCACATTACATAGGGGAGTAAATCGAGGCACAAAGAGATTATTCCACCACAGTGACTAATAAAGTCACCTATATTACTAACCTCTCAAGGCTGCTCTTTAAATAAGCCTATATTTGTACTTAAATGCAATTCTTTTATAAGAAATTTTATATACTATGGCCACAAATGAAAAACTCCCTATCACTTGTGATGTTCACTCTGTTGGGGGAGATAAGAGACGTGATAAAGAAACATTGCAACTATGAAAACTTTGTTCTGGCTGTAATCAGAAGCGACGGAAGAGACCATTGGTGTCTCTCTGTGTGACTGTTTTCTCATTTGTATTTATGTAAACACATAAAATATTTGGCATCCAACAAGTGATACAGATCTCACATCTCACATCTCGGGGGGAAATGCATTATTGAAATGCCCATCATCTTGAGCAAAGTTAACAACCTGTGGTGTTTTTCTGTAGATTCTGGTGCTTTCCTTTTTCCAGCAAACATTAGATATATCCTTTTTCCACCCAAAATTCATTTCTGACATGGCTTTGTCTTTCCCATGTACTCTGTATTCCAAACTACATTTCTTCCTATGTTTCCACTTACATAAAAGAGAAAAAAGCTAAATTTTTTGGAAAAAGCAATTTCTCTATGGAGAGTCCCAAGGCTGCACTCATATCAAAGCTAAATACCCTCTCATTCTAAGGCATGTTGGTCCCTCTGGCCAGGGCTGAGGTCATTAGCAGGGCAGAAGGAGGAAGGGTGGATGGTAAATGCTTCCATCTATCCTGGTCCACACGGAGACACCCTCAGCTTCCCCTAGCTTTGTGCCAGCAGCCTTCCCCAGCATTAGGGGGTCACCTCGCAAATTCCGGCTCCTTTTTTTATGAGTGCAAACATTTTAAAGGTTCTCCCCCTTTGTCAGCCAATAAAATGCATAACAAACCTTTTGTAGGTTATAAAATGCTCTACATAAGTATAATGTTTTCTGTATTTCATATTTTTTCTACTCTTCAGTTTCTTTTGAAAACTAAATCCAGTAACGATGCAAATGAACATTTTGAGAAATGATTGTAGTCTGTGTTAGAAACATTTCTCTTCATCTGTTGTTGTCCATATTCACTTAGAGCTTGATAAAAGCAGATGGTCTGTGATCCTAAACATTTAGGCAGTTCATGTGGGATCATGAACTGACACATTCAGTGTGCATTAAAGCGGGGGTGGGGGGGTGGGGGGGTGGTATTTCTCACTATTTAGTTTCCCTTGAAGCTGGCAGATTAAAAAAAATAAAATTCATATTTAGTAAGAATTAATCTGTTTATATCACTTTATATCTGTTTATATCTAACTTAGTGTTAAAAAGGAAGTGACAAATCTAGCAAAACATTGTCAAGGAAATTCAAGCTGCAAATACTGTAAAGCAGTGAAAGGGAACTGTCCATGTGGGTAACAGGCAATACTGCATTTAGCTGTCGATTTTGTTTGCACCATAACCCCAGCTTGGAAAGAAGGGGTGGAAATGGCTAAGATGTTCTGGAATATGAAAATAAACAAATAGCCAAATAAATGATCTAGAGAGACTTTGGAACTAAGTTCAGAAGCAGACTATAAAGCAGTTGGTCACTGCTTGTTTGCCTAATCACACCAGACTGGTAGGGGAATTACTGTAAGACTTTTAGAGCTAACTAAAGCCAAGAGGACACAGTCAACATGCTGTTTTCTTTGGTCCAAGTCTTTGGTGCAGAATATTCTTGGTATTGTTGTTACCACCCGATATCAAAACCCAGCCACGTCCACTTAAATAACCCATGAGCCCAGGACCTGATGTGGGCTGATTTGCATGTGTGAGGGACTCTACCCCAGGTGGTAGCCATTTGGTGAATGATTACCTGGCTACAGACAGCCTCCCTCCACTGGACAGGCTTCCATTCCTGAGCATCAGCAGAATTTCCTAGGGCAGAAACAATGAAAGAGGAAAGCCAAGCAAATTCATCCCAGAGTTGCCATGTTCCAAGAGAATCTGTCATCCTTTGGAGCTGTACTCTTCCTTTTCTCCTTCTCTCCTAAAGATTAAAATTTCTGCTTCTACCTGTCCCTGCAGAAATTTGAGACACTGATCTTTACCTGACCTGTCCACTTCTCCTTACCCACCCTTTCAAAAAAAAAAAAGATTTTATTCATTTATTTATTGGAGAAAGAGAGGGGAAGAGGAGCAGAGGGAGAAAGACAAGCAGACTCCCAGCCAAGCATGCAGCCCAATGTGGGGCTCCGTCCCACAACCCTGAGATCATGAACAGAGCTGAAACTAAGAGTCGACAGCTTAACCCTCCCTTTTATGCTAGTTACCAACGGTCATTTTCCAACAGACAGAGAAGCAGAACACCCTCTACTATTCCTCATTCCTCATACTTAAGCTATATTTAGAAGCCTAAACTTCTAGAATAATAATCAAAAGAGTCAGAGGTGTTAACTCAGTTGTACTGTCCCCTTGTTGAGGGCGGGGTGCTTCATGACGTCACAGTGCACGCAGTTGCCTGGACCAACAGAGATGTTCACATGGGCCACATAGTAGGTGAGAGCCTGCCTTCTGAGCGAAAGGTGAATTCAAATATCAGCTCTGTCTCCCACGCTGTGGAACCCTGGCCAGTTTCTTCAGTGTGTCTGATCTTAGTTCCACATTTGCCAAAAATGATGGATAAGACTTCTCCCCTAGAGATACTGCGAGATGGAAATGAGATATGTTTGTAAAGTAGAAGGCACAATGGTGGATAGTGGGCAAGTGCTTGATGAAGACAGCTTTATGGACTGCGGGCTCTTAAGGAGACGGAGTATCCACATTCCCTGTTACTACCGACCACCTCTCAACCACAAAGAGTTACTGCTCTGAATGGCCAGGGTTGTCCCCAGATATCTTTATTGTGTATTCGTGTGTGTTGTCTGATGAAACTGAGCTGCAGGGAGGTGTGCATCAACAGAATGGCATGTCTTCATTTATTCAAATTTAGCAAAAACAGATTCTGTTAGCCATAGTTCATATCCACTTGAAATAATTTCACTTGACTTCATTAAGCTTGAAGAATCGCACTTTTCCTTTACCCCTTTCTTCCTCATACTTACTTAGCCTTTACAACTCAAAAGATAATTGCTCTATTAACAAATGTTTATAGCATAATAAAGGAGTGGGAGGGAGGAAAAGGATTTTTCCTTTTTTTCTTCCCCCCCCCCCCCCATCTGGGCCATTCCCTTTAGTTTCTTGGAAATACTGGAGAGCAAAGGAATAAGCCAGAAATTATTTTTGGAATTAAACCAAAGGATTCATTTTTCAGCTGCTAGCAGAGAGTCCTTAGCCAAAAGACTGCAAGACCTTGTGGGGAATGAGGCTACCAGGAATTCATAGTGGCTGAAAGGCTGTCACCACAACACAGAGCTGTGAAGAAATCCTGGCTTTACTGGAAATCAGGAAAAGGCTCTGGCAGGTATTGGTAGGGCCTGTGGAAATCCCCCTTGGGGACCCAGGGTTGAGGGTTTAAGAGAACATTCTGGAGAACACTCCCCTCTTCTTCAGACTGATGCAGTGTTGGGCTGTTCAAATAGAAATCTTTTACAACTGTGTTATGGGCTGAATTGTGTCTCCCAAAATTCCTATGCTGAAGTCCTATCCCCCAATAACTAAGAATCAGACTATATTTGGAGATAAGGCCCTTCAAGAGATAATTATGGTTAAATAAAGTCATTAGGGTGGGCTCTAATCCAACCTGACTGGCGTCCTTATAAGAAGAGGAGCTTAGGACAGGACACACAGAAGACCATGTGAAGACACAGAGAAGAAGGAGAGAGGTCTGAGAAGAAGCAACCCTACCAACATTAACCTTGGACTTCTAGGTTCCAGACTGTTTTTTAAGCCACCCAGTCTGTGATGGCAGTCCTGGCAAACTGATAAATGTGTTAAAAGACACACGCAACATGCCCTCATTGACCAAAGAAGATCCCTACATGGTCTTCCCAGAATCATCCATGAGACTTTGCAAGGAGTACCCCGGATATGCAGAGGCTCCACTCAGAGTCAGACAAAAGTGACCCTCCTTAGGTACTTCACCTCTCTGAAGAGACTGCGTTTATCTGTTGATAACCAGCCTCTTGGGCTGTCTTGACCTCTTTCTAGGACATTGTTTTCTTTATAAGGGCCTTTGACAGTGAAGAGGGCACTTCGGTTCCTGCTCAACTCTTCAGCTTCCTCCTTCTCCTTCCCCCTTCCTTTGCTCTCCCCCAGAACATAAATTTTGGTTTGTCTTGGACCCAGTGGTAATATTTTCCTTAAGAATTAAATGTGAAATTACCCGATCCTCAATATCCAAGCCTTCTCCTCACCTCTGACTCTGGAATTTTCTATGGTTTGCTCCACAGAAGGGATTGGTGGCCAGGGTGTTGAGACAGTGCCTATTCTACCTCAGTCACCTATGTCACCTATGGATATACTCCCTGGATTCTATAATATCTCACTTTCCCCTTCTGAAAAATAGGGGGTCCAGGCAAACTTTTCTTCCTGAATCTTCCAGAAGTAATGCATAGTGCCTCTAATCTACTCGCTCAACAAAAATACACAGCAGCATACACACAGATACACGCATATCTCTCTCCACTTGGATCACAAAAGCACAACCGTATTTGAAGCTCAGTTTGAATTCAAACATTGAATCCTATGCATTCTGTGAAATAATTTAAGCAGTAACCTGCACTTTACAGAAACCAGTCATTCATGGTCCCAATTAGGACAATGAACTTTCTTTGTACCCATGTTTTTAAGGGCTGTTAAAATGCCTGCCCTAAGTGTTGCATATAATAACTCATAATTTAAGAGAGATGTGTGAAAATGTTTGAGCCAGAAGTTTGATTTTTTTTTTTTAAACACATACAGCTTGTTTGCACACTGCCTTTTACCCAGTGCAGCAGTTTGGCCTCTGAGGATAACTAAGAAAAACCTCTGAGATTGTTAGGGGGAGCTTCACCTGCCAGTCTGGGCTGCAAGATCTCTATAGCAACCAAACATAAATCAAGGAAATGGCCCCTTTTGTAAGTTGGTTAATAGGCACAACATGCTTCTTTAGAAAATCCAACCATTCTTTCAATAGACTTTGATTGAAAGTCAGCCTTTTCTTCAGACACATTCACATTCACATCTAGTAGCAGCTTGTATGGCTGTCCATGGGCTAATTTATTACCCTTTAAAGATCTGGCAAGGAAAAAATGGCTCTCAGAACAATGTTTACATTCAGAGGCATAAGCACAGAGCCACAAAAGAGCATCCTTTTGTTCTGAACTTGGAATATTAATCTTTAACCTAGGACTTTAACTTTCCCCTTCTTATGGGGTTCAGCAGAACCTCTCCTCTCATTAAAATTTTACCAATTTAATAGGACTCTGTTTCTAATACGAGAGAAGGGGGAGTAAGCCTTCCTCCCATTGTTTTGCCAAACCTTGATAGAGATTAATTGTTCTCAGACTCCCCTCCGTTTGCATGCAGAATACTCAGCTTGGGGGATTGTTGAGGAGGGAAGTTGTCTTTCTTGTCCATAACAGAAGAATCTGGCTATTAACAAAAGTACAAGGGGTGCTCCCTACACCTCTTCATGAAGCCAGGGAAAGGCCATAAGTTGATCGGTTGGCGAGTTGGCCCCCTCTTAGCCCATCCCCCCAAAATGTAATTTGGAGATGCGTCCAAGAAATGCCCCACACTGAGCCTGTCCTCCCCAATGTCATAGAAAGGAAAGGTGAAGTGGGGACACACACTAACTCCTCCTTTCGTGTAGGCAGGGATACATCACTAAGCTGACGGTATGCTTTCTCTCAAGCCAAAGGGGAGCCAAACTCCAGCCCCTGTCTTCCTCTGAGGTAAGAAGAGGAGATGTGGAAAAGCCTGTAGAAACAAACCCTTGTAGTTTTTTTTTTTTAAGTAGATTATGAGATGAAAAAGTACTTCTAAAACAAGAGAAGGCTTGCATTGCCCTGCGTAGCTTCATATCACAGGTGGAATTGGGCAAGAAAAGATTTATATTAATGCCTCCCTCTTTAGCTTCCTTAAATCTTCAGAAACCAAAGTCTTGAGAAACCAGACTCTTCAGGAGCTTCCTTCCTTTTGATATGGTCAGCTGTCCCCACTGGCATGAGGGTAATAAAAAGTTGATTTCAAAATGTGCATGTTAAAACATGCCCTTTATTCTAGTCATAGCACTGTTATGGAAAAAAAAAAAAAGTTGTCTCATGCTAGGTAGGGTTGGCTGCTTAGAAATAGCTTTTGCCTTAGTATTAGCCTGGAAATACCTTTGGGGTCTGTGAAACTGAAGGACCTTCCAAAATGCAACGCAAAGTAAGAACAGTTTATCACAGAGATCCTCTCAAAAGGAGAAAAGGATCCTAGACATTCAGTGAAGTGAGCTGAATTTTCTTTTCTGTGCCTGGATGTCAGGTGGAGCCAAAAGGTAACTCTCCCAATTATTCACAGCTTGGCCAGATCAAATACATTATGCATAATTTTCCACTATATGCCTCTCTCCGTGTTCCGACACTTCTTGAAGATGCCGTAAAGCACAGTAGTCAAAATGGCAGGCAAGGCACTGAGTCGTCACTGTTCAAATCCCAGGTCTGGTGCTTACAGGTTCTGTCATCTTGGACAAGTAACTTCAACCTCCTTGGGCTCAGTTTCCTCACTTGTAAGATAACGTTATAATAGTACCTACTTCATAGAGCTGTTAAGAGGATTCAGTGTGTTATAATAAGCCACTTAGAATAGCAACCGGCCTAAGTCCACAATGTTAGTTGCTAAACTAACATTTGTAATGGTTTTTTTTGTACTTGATGCTGTTGGATTGTTGATATCGTTGATGACAGGAAGAATGCACATTACCCAACATAAAATGTTTTCCAAGTTCAGCTGACATGTTACAGAACACTGACCGAAAAGAAAATAATTCCCCAAGGCTGGAGTTACTCCATTAAGAAAACCCAGAGATCAGAATTTGTTTGTGTCTGTGGCAATAATTCATCTCATTTGCCTAAAGCCATTATCACCTGATATCTTCACCCTTGCCTGGGATCCTGTCTGATGGAAACATCTTAAGCTCAGCAGTTCCAGCTCAAGAGGCTGTATGGGTGTGTCTCCCATCGGTCCTCTGCCACCAAAATGAAGACCTAGTTGCATTTCTGCATTTCAAGCACAGAATGCTGGGGTCCGTTTCATAGGTGCCATAGCCAGGAGTGGTCAATCAGGGCTCATTCATCCTCACCCTGCTCATTTGTTCAAAGGGCTTTGTTCCTTTCAATAAGCCTGTTCAGCTTCAGCACAAGTATCAAGGAAACAATAACTTCAGAGGAGGTAAGAAGGAATGCTCACCAAAGGGTTCACCAAGGAAAATGCAGCCTGTTTCCCACGAAACAGCCCCACATCTGTCAGAATTTCGTGAACAAATCAGAACTTGCCAATAGGATCCAGGGACTTAGAGAGAGAGAGAGAGAGATTTGTTTTGATTGTTATTTTGTTACTAATTTAAGAATCAAATTGGAAACATTGGATACTCACCAAGGAACAGCATGCTCTAAAGGGAAGGCTTTAAGTTCTGAAGACAGCTGTACCCCCCAGACTCCAGTATTTGTGGGATGGCCTTGGGCAAGGGCTCGTCTTGAACTCTTTTCAGCTGTCCATCCGTCAGTCAATATGCAGTAAGGACAAACAAACACCATTCAGCTATTTCTAATGGAAGGAATTTAATACAGGGAATTGGTTGTACAGTTAATGGAAGAACTGAAAGAGAAACTCACAAGGTGGGACAACACAGATGTTCACTCCAACAGAGAGCTGCTTCCAGCCCTGAGGCTGAAGAGACAATGGGCAGAGGTGATGCCAACAAAGCTAAGACCTTGAAATAGTGGGAACTAGAACCACAGAGAGGATTCGCTCACATAGGAGAAACCTCTAAGGTAGAGGGAGAAATGTCCTGGCTTCTCCTCTCATCTGCCTCCCATGGTGGAAACTTCCTGGAAACCAGTTGGCCATGTATTCAGGCTTCCCTGGTGTCTTTCTCTCTGTATTCCTGTAAAAATAGAAGTTTGTTGTCACTGTTATTTGGGGTTTTGGGGGTCAGATTTGCTTTCAGATTCATTCCCTGACCTTCCCCTGCTCTGCTGCTTATCAGGGTACAGTGGCATGCATATAGGTAGATAAGAGTGCCCATTAGTCTTGTACTATGTATGATGTCATGGGATATCACAAAATACTTTTCTTTTTTTTTAATATTTTATTTATTTATTTGACAGAGATCACAAGTAGGCAGAGAGGCAGGCAGAAGCAGGCTCCCTGCTGACGAGAGCCCGATGCGGGGCTCGATCCCAGGACCCTGGGATCATGACCTGAGCCGAAAGCAGAGGCTTAACCCACTGAGCCACCCAGGCACCCCATC
>NC_081558.1:78096352-78096544 GCF_022355385.1 Mustela nigripes | reverse complement strand
TATATATATATATATCCCTAAGTGGTAAACTTGTGCGTTTCCATTTACCACGTAACTCTCTTTTGCTAAAGAAGTAATATGGTGTAGTGTTGAAATCCTGACTGTGCCTGCTGTGGCATATTGGGCAGCTGAACTTCTTTTTTCCTCAGTTTTTTCATCTGTAAAGTGGAATTAAGAAGAGTCTTAACATCG
>NC_081558.1:77769251-77794335 GCF_022355385.1 Mustela nigripes | reverse complement strand
GTCATGATCCCAGGGTCATGGGATCGAGCCCCGCATCGGGCTCTCTGCTCAGCGGGGAGCCTGCTTCCTCATCTCTCTCTGCCTGCTTCTCTGCCTACTTGTGATCTCTGTCTGTCAAATAAATAAATAAAATCTTTAAAAAAAATAAATAAATAAATAAATCTTGAAAGAAAATCCGAATCTTACCAGCATCATTAGCATCATCCAGTTTGGGAATACCTTTGATTTTACTATACTTTACTGATGAACACTTCTTGTTCAGCTGAGTCTGGGCCTTAAATTTCACCCAATTCAGAATACTTTCTACAATGCCACAGTTAGAAGCCTAAAAATTAAAGGATAATGATATACAAACAAGCCAGAAGTTCATACACCTTGCTAAAATATAATACTTGGAATCTTTGAAACACTATGTTTATATGGTGAAACACAGTGTTCATACGGTAATACACTAATGGTGATGATGATAATAATAATATATGCTAGTAAATTTTACTCTAACTACAGTAAAGCTAACTCAGGCAGTTATATCCAATAACCTATTGCACAAAAATATAAACAGATGAATAAAGGGCAACTTACCAAAATATGAAAAACTCTATTATAATAAACCCCATGAAAAATATAAAGCTTTTTTTTACATATTAATTTTGTTAAAAATTAACATGGTAAAAACTGATCCACCCATGAATTCACTACTTGTGAAATTCTAGACACTGACATTTCTTATATTCCTCAAAAACACAAAAACACAAATTTGCTATGACAAAAACTACTAATGTGAGAGGAAACATTAGGATAAATTCAAGAACTTATTTATCACCTTTATTCTTTTAAAAAGTTTGGTAATGAGGTTTTCAACATTATATATTGTGTGTCACCATGCAGTGAGTCCATGTGTGACAAGATGTTAACCCAAAATGAAGAGTGAAGAATCTCTAAGTTGGAGCTATTTCTTTTTCGTTATCCTGGGTAGTTTGATTTTAGGCATAAGAAATAGTCCTCTGAAACATTTGAGATATAAAAAGAGGTGGACTATGTTGCCAAATCTAAACTTAATCCACTCAAAATGAAAAAGTATAAAATCTAAAACCAAATCACTTCATCATGAATGCTATGAGGGCAAAAATTTTGCAAAAGCATGAATGTAGAGTCCTTTGTATTCAAAATTCATCATTAGATGCATCATAAGTACTATCTCTAAAGGCTTTAAGCTAGAACCTGAAAAACAACTTTTGTTTTTAAGAGCATATCCTTGAATTTACAATACCAGAATGTGATAAATTAAGTTCTTTCTATGGCAATTATACAACATTCCTCCACCAAAATATAAACTTCCAAAGAGAAGGAGCTGTGATTTATTCATCTTTAGATTCCCAGTGCAAATATATTTAAAGGCATTTTACATATGCTTATTTAATACAGATTTACTGATGGTACTGCCAAACGAGGGAAGTAAACTAAATCTTGCTTATATACAACAGATTATCAAAAATTATTAAGGACTGAAAAGCTCAGTTATAAACCTAAGATTATTTATTTGTACTCTCACCTCATTTCAGAAAGGTTAAAACAGCATTTAAGAGAAACTAATCACAAAGAGAATAAATAAATAAAGAAAACTACTTAATTCTCAAAACCAACACTAAGAAGTAATAAAAATTTTACTCACTGCTTTAAAAAATTTTTCTGACAGTTGGCATTTGGACCCAAAACTTTTGGGTTGCAGAGTCATGTTTTCCTTAGTTTGAGAATCAAAAGTTGGATTTTCGATAAGGCAGTTAATAAAAACCCATATATGGTTTTTTACCTGTTGAAAACATAACCCCCCCAAAAAAAGGTTAACATCAGAACTGATATCATTTAATAATTCAACAGAATATGTAAAGCACCACTTACTTGAAATGGTTTTACTGATACACCGGCTTTGTTCTTTTTCTTAACTACTTCAATCAGTTTACCAACAACTTGATCTACTACATAATCCACATGACGTCCACCCTAAAGAGGAACAAAAAAATAGAATATAAAATCTTCTATAATTAGGGTAGCAAAATACTTCTTTTTTTTTCCTTGAATAAGCATTTAATCTTCATAACTTTGTGGAGTCAGTACTATTAACCCAATTATGCAGAAGCATAACATGAATCTCAGAATTGCAGAGTTAGGATATAAAAAATAAGGAGTTGGGGCATCTGGATAGCTCAGTCCTTAAGCATCTGCCTTAGGATCAGTTCATTATCCCAGGGCCTGGGACTAAGTCCCACACTGGGCTCCCTACTCAGCAGGGAGCCTGCTTCTCCCTCTTCCCTTTGCTTGTGTTCCCTCTCTCACTCTGTCAAACAAACAAATAAATAAATAAAAATAAAAATGAAAAAATAAGGTCTTTTTGGCTCTAGGGCCAATTAGCTATCTGTATAAAACTATACACAAAGTAAAAACAATCAAATTAAAAAAAAAAAAAAAACACCATGAAAGTGAAAACAAATACTGGCGGACACAAGATTTATACTTAGGGAATGTGGCAGCCATTGCCAGTTGGCCATCCAATGTCCATTCCTCCCTTTATTAAAAAACCTAAACTTATTTTTTATCTGGCAACATGCCCAGTTGAACATATTAACCAATTTAGACTCTCTTGCAGCTAGAGATAGCCACTTGACTCAGTTCTAGCCAGAGATGTTAGCGGGGTACACTGGATGGGATTTCCAGGAAAACTACTCTATTCCTGGTGAAAAAGGGAGTGATTTAGTTGATATACACATATGCCCAGCCTCTTTCTCTCTCCCTAGAACTTGAAATTGAGGCATAGAGAAGCCAGCAGGTATCTTAAAGGCATAAGAATGAAAGCCACATGCTAAGGATGGCTTTAAAGCCAGGAAGAGCCTGCTGGTCCCTGATGATACTGTAGAGTCATAGTACCAAACTAAGACTACTTACTCCCAGTCCCCAGTTATAAGAAGAAAAAATAAAACCTTTACCTCTTTATGCTACTGTATATTGGGTTTCTATTACATATAACCAAATGCAATCATAACTGATGCAAAATTTGTTGACTTGAGAAAGTGATGCTAGATTATAAAAAACACTGAGTATTAAAAAGAATAAGCTAAAACTTGAACAAGAGTGACAAATTATCAAATCACTGCTTTAGATTATTCTAGAATAATGCTTGTATTGTCTATGACTTTATTATGATCAATGGGCAAATGCAAATTTAGACAAGAAAAATTTCATTCAATTCGATCCAATGCAATTGGATTCACAATCCAAAAGCCTACAGAACCGTGTTCAAACTTCTCAGAATAGCATGTAACACACGTACCACAATCTGACCCCAAAACAGACTCCATTATTTTTTCTTTTACACTCTAAACTCAGAGCAGACTAAAGAATGTGTTAACATTCTAAATTCATAAAATATAAATGTATTCAACTATAAACACTAATATAAACTCAATGCTCAATGATGTTTATATAAATTATAAGACAGTTATTTTCATAAAAATAAGCTTTCATTTTCATAAGCCAATTTTTATTTCACAAAAGCAGATCTGGGGGTTTTTGTTACTGTTTCTTATTTTGTTTTTAATGAAACATTGTTCTATCGCTGACATGGTAACAAAGAATTAGCACACTTACTTTTGTTGTTGCAATACTATTTACAAAGCTGATTTGCTGGAATCCCTTTTCACTCAGTGTGAGACAAACATCCCATCTTTCATTTGCAAGTTCATGAATAACTTTCAGGGCCACTCCAGTTTCATCCAACTTGTCTTTCACATAAAGATCTACATAACTGCGAAATCCATTTACCTATTAATTTGAAAACCAAAACCAATAAACAATCTTATATTGGCAGCTCAACTAGGTAAATGCCATCAGGTTCTCTTACACTTTAATTTTCCCTCACTCACAACAGCTCTTATTTCTCAGCTCCAAACCTTCAAGACTTCCACCATTCTATTCCTTGATCCCTACCCTTTAAAAAAGAATTCATTTCTGTATGTACCTGATAAAGAGAGAGTATGAAGTAAAAGCTGGACAGGTGAATTATTATAAACTTTTCCAAAAGTTTAAGTTTTCAAATAACAAAGTAGATATCTACTTTGAGTTCAGACATATAGAAGGTTTAAAGAAGAGAGAGAGAGAGAGAGAGAGAGAAAGAAAGAAAGAAAGAAAGAAAGAAAGAAAGAAAGAGAATGCAAGCTTCTGCCCTTCAAGAAAACTGCTGGTCAGACAGCAAACTGACTTTTCAAGAACACTCAAGAAACCTGAATTCATAGTCTTAAGAGAAACAGCTATCTGTAGAGAGACACAGAACACTAACCAATTTGCTTAGGTGAGGCAGAAGCTGCCTAAGGTCATATAAGCCAAAAGGAACATTAAACTAGAAATTTCAACAACTTGCTTTAAGACAAATATGGACAGTATGGGTGTGTGAAGCACTTGAGGACTGTCACCAAAAGGGGATCCTCAACTTACAGGCTTTTTCTCCAGAAACCAGCAGTTTCTCACAGGGAAGGTCAGGGAAAATCTAGAAAAAGCTCCCTACCATGGTGCTGCTGGTTGGGGGATGAGAAAAATAGCAGCTACTGGGAATTCCACCCAGACTCATCTCTCTTACCCATCCCAACCACAAAAATAAAACAAAAACAAAAAGCAAACAAAACAAAAACTTTAATTTGCAGGGGGAAGAATACTGCTAAAGAGTACAGGTAAAATATCACTATAGCTGGAATAAAATAATTCCAGCCCTACCTCATCCCACTCCCATCTCATTTAAGGTGAAAAAAAAAAAAAGTTTATTTTAAGGAGCAAGGAGCCGTAATACTAAATGAGAATAGTGGTGGATACATGCTGCAGTTAGGGGAAGAAAATAAAAGGCAGAGAAAAATCTCTATCTCTAGAGGAAAGGCAGAAACACTTGTGAAAGCCAAAACCCTGAGACACAGGGCCAGTATGTACTCCAAAGTCTTGAATCTCAATCAGACATAAGCATCCTATAACCTACTACCATTTTAACAGGCCTCCAATAGTAACAGTGGGTTTCAGAGGGTAGGGCTGCAGAGACAGACCTTCCCTGAGGGGCAGCTCCAAGGCAAGGCCCAAAAACAAGGAAGAATTTTAAGTTTCTGGTGCCCATAGCAATAACAAACATCAATGCTAGCTAACTGCAAAAACAATTAACTGCAAACACAGCCATTTTCTGTACAGATTAAACATAAATCCTGATACCAAAGCCTATTTACTCCATATCTACTATCCTATACAATGTGGCTGATTGCCAACAAAAGCTTGGCATGCCAAAAGACAGAAAAAACAGATGAAAAGACAAAGCAATCATCTGAACCTGACTCAGATATGTCACAGATGTTTTAACTATCAGATAAGGCATTTAAAATAACTATGATTAATATGTTAAAGGCTCTAATGGCGAAAATAGACAATATAGCTTCCATTTCTCTGTTGAAGTTGTATAAGAATCAAATGGAAATGCTAGAAATCAAAGACACAGTAGAACATATGAAGAATGCCATGGGCAGACTCATCAACAGACATGACATATTAAAGAAAAAAAATTAGTGAACTTAAAAATAGGGCAACAGAAATTAAACTGAAACACAAAGAAAAAATAGTGAATAAGGCAGAGAAAAACATCCAGGAGCTTAGGACAATACCAAACTATATACAAATGCATAACTGGAATACCAGAAGGAAAGAACAGCAAAGAACTATTTGAGAAATAATGCCCCAATTTTTTCAAAATTAATGACATATACCAAACAACAGATCCAAGAAGCTCAGAAAATGGAATGAAAAAAATACACGTTAAAAAACAAAACCAAACTCCCATAAAAACACCTAAGCATACCATTCTCAAAACAAACAAACAAACAAAAAGTGAGAGAGAGAGAGAGAGAGAGAGAGAGAGAAAACCTTTGAAGTACCCAAAGGGAAAAATAAACACCTTACCAAAAGAGGAAAGAGGATAGGAACTATAGCACAAACCATGCAAACAAGAAGACAACTGGATGACATTAAAAGAAACAATACTGTAAACCCATAATTCTATATATCTCTGTATCTCTTGAAAGTGAAGGAAAATACTCTCTCAAACAGACTGAGGGAACTTATTGCCAGACCTAACTACAAGAAATTAAAAATTTCCAGGCAGAAGATACATGGTTAAGATCAGAAACTCAGATTTATGCCAAGAAATTAGGAATACAGGAAATGTTATAAATGAAAGTAAAATAGAATCCTGTGTTGTGTTTTTAATGGTTCTACAAGATAACTGACTGCTTAGCAGTTAGATTTAACTGTAAGCTGCCCAGAAAATAATAAAGCATTTACTATTTTAGAAGACACTTACAGGCAATTTCTTTCCATTAAACATGACCTTGACACCCTTGCATGAACCAGCCAAATCATAAGCTCTTCTGGTCATAAGGGCCACAATATCCTTGTCAAGTTTTTCCATCTTAAATTTAGACAGATCTGGTTGGAATGTTATGCATGTGTAATCTTCACCATCAAAATGTTTAATTTTGGCTTCAGAAGTCTTCATCATGTTATTCATCCATGTCTTTAAAAGAAAAAATACTCAAATATTTTTATATGCTTCTATATTTTATAATACATAAAGACTCAGTTCACAAAATACAATCATTTACCATTTATATCCAGTTTCCAGCTTCACAACAAACCAATCCTGGAAACTGATATTAGAAATGAAAAAATTTAAAAACTACTACAGTAGTCCCTCCTTATCTATGTTCCAAGACCAGAAACCACGGATAGTACCAAACCCTATATGTATTATGTTTTTTCCAAACACACCTATGATAAAGCTTAATTTATAAATCAGGCACAATAAGAGATTAATAATAGAACAATTATACTTTAATAAAAGTTATATGAATGTGGTCTTTCTCCCTCTCAAAATATCTTAATGTACTGGAGTCAACCTTCTTGGATGATGTGAGATGATAAAATGCCTACAATACCAGATAAAGTGATTGTGACACAGCATTAGGCTACTACTGACCTTCCAACGATATGTCAGAAGGAGGATCATTTGCTTCTGAACCGCGGTTGACCGCGGGTAACTAAAACCATGGAAAGCAAAACCACAGATAAGGGGGGAGGGGAACACTATTATAAGAACCTAATTTGAAAATAAGCAAAATGAACTGCACGACTTTATACACTATTAGTAAAATAACTTTCAAACTCTTCAACATGACCATTTAAAATTTTACAGAAATAAGAATGATGCTTTCCCTGACCAAATTACTTTAGCTTTTCAAACTCTTTTCAAAATTCTACCAGAGTAAAATAAAACAGAATTTTATAATATGAATTTGATGAATCAATGAGGAATTTTTCAAATATGCTAAGTGGATACATTTCAGTAAGTCTGTAAGGTTCAAGGCATTATCAGTAATGCTTAACTAGGTAAAGGAAAAGTATAATAAAGCTCTTCATTTTCAAGGAACAGGAGAAAGATTTATATAAAACCTTCAGGTATTCTGAAGTCTTTATTCTGACATGCTTAATGCTTTAAATACAAAAAATGATATAGGCATCACTGCCATTTACCTAAGGTTCTATCATCTTAGAAAAGCAATACAACATCTCACACACACACACACAATCAGAATTTCTATCATACCTGCTTAAAACTGTGTTTGTATTCTTTGCAAGCAGTTTCTACTGTAAATTTTGTACTGAAAATATTACAAAGTTTTGCACCATAACCATTGCGACCACCTGTAAAAACAATCAAATTTGAAAGGTTTAATGAAAAGGATTTTAGGAACTTTGTTAAACTTACCTACAAAATAATTTTACTGCATTATTTTAACAATCACCAACTGAATATTTCAGAGTATATTGAGATTTTTTTCATTTAAAGTAAAATACAATTAAGATTTAGCATATAAAATAATATAACTAACATGTATTTTGTAGATTCATCAACTTCATCATAATTTCAAAAAAAATTAAGCTTACAATCTCCTATCATCAAGTAAATCTATGCAAACATGAAATCTGAGTTTTCTATCAAAGTTACTTCTCTATTATAAAAATTTAATCTACATCACTTCCTAAAGTTTTGGTTTTGAAAATGAAAACCATCAACCTACTCTTGAGCAATGGAAATAAGTAGGAAAACATTTGGTTACAATCAAAGCACTTCAACTCTATTTACAAAACCTAGATTTGTGATCTTGACCCTTGTAAAACAGTTTAGAAGTAATTTAATTGATACCAAAAGACACAGTTTTCTAATGCAATAATAAGTTCACATACATAGGAATCATATATCTGACTTTCATCAGTACTCTAATTTAAAACTCAAACTGTCAGCCAGATTAGAGTTCCAGGAGTTGTAGCATATGTAGCATAAATACTATGAATTAATTTTTAAAATGCCTGTCGGACTATAATCAAGATAATACTTACATGTGATAGTTTTTTATAGATATTAATTCTGAAAAGAATTTTCTCACAGTAAAGCTACACAGGTTTCCTTTTCTGTAATATTTTATATAGGAATAAATTTTTAGTTGGAAGTATAAAAAAAATTCAACAAAAATTCTGATCAGCCATTTAGACTTTACCTGTTACTTTTTTCTCATCATCATCATAGTTACTGGATGTTAAAAGCTGTCCAAAAATTAACGCAGGAACATATACTTTCTCTACTTTGTGTTCCACTACTGGAATGCCTTTCCCATTATTCCAAATGCTTATAATATTTGATTCACTGTAAATAAACAAGCAGAGTTTAGAGCTTAACATGGCTTAAAGGTATATGAATTTCCATAAAAAGTGAAGTAATCCAGAACAAACCTGAGTAATTATAAGCAAAACTCTAGCCATTAATAATTGAAAGACACTCATCTTTCAAGAAAATACTTGCTGAGGATACACATCTCTACCCAAGTCATAACTTAAAGTAGGGCCACTAAGCCCTACAGGTAATACTGAAAAATTTCTCAGGAAAAGAAACTCTTCCCAACCTCCCCAAAAAAAATAGTAAAAGCGGTGAAAGCTATAAGAAGTCAGCTCCAGATTGTCTTCTTTTCATATATATTAGCCATGATCTTCCTGCTTCATTCTACCAGTATACCACCTATGAACCACAAGGTCTGCAGAGCCAGGAGCCATTGCCATTTTCATTTCCTAACTGTTACTGCAGTACATATGGAAAAGGACAAATAGCAGGAAATGTATTCCATTCTCACCCTAAATATTATACAGGGCTGCTTGCATTGTGGCAATCATGGTCATCAACTAATTTTAATGGTTTTAAAATATCTAGATTTTACCTATTTTAGGTTTTTTAGGTTTCCTTATCACAAAACCATCCATTTAAGCCCTGAATGGCATGCAGTAGAGGCTCTTATGGCTAATAGCAACTTGACATAGGCAGTAGTCCTGATAGAAAATTTTGTCTACCCTATCATTTTGAGTAGTATACACTATAATCCCTTTACTCATTTAAAAGCCAAATCTACAAAGAAACACAGCTTCATAACCAACACTAAGAATTAGCTTATAAAGCTACCATTTGGGGGCGCCTGGGTGGCTCAGTGGGTTAAAGCCTCTGCCTTCGGCTCAGGTCATGGTCCTGGGAATGAGCCCTACATGGGGGTTCTCTGCTCAGCAGGGAGCATGATTTCCCCCACCCCCGCAACCCGGCCTGCCTCTCTGCCTACTTGTGATCTCTGTCAAATAATTCTAAATAAAATCTTAAAAAAAAAAACTACCATCTGACAATCTGATTCATAATTATTCTTAGATAGTTTCATTCACACGTATATATTTTACTCTCTGAAGAGGTATGAGAAGTAGTTACACAACCAAAAAATTTGTTATAAAAGCCAAAATTAAAACCATATAACCAGGGGAAATCAATTAAATCAAATTAAACAGGAAGGAAGAAAGGAAGCTAGCTAACAAATAACTTTTAGCACATCATCTTCTTTCTCTAATTAGCCACCAACTTTTCTTTCCCTTATTGTCCAATATAGGTTTAACTCTTCAAATGTCCTAGACTCAAATTTTTATAGCATTTAAAAATTCAGATCTCCTGATCATTCTCTAGTCTTTAGTCATCATGACTAGTTTGTCCTGAGATTCATTTATTATCAGTATTCAGTCCTTTCTTCATTCCAAATGCCAAAATACAAGTCTAGACTGCTATCACCTTAAATATTATAAATCAAGCTAAAAACTCCTCTATGGCATGTTCACAGCCCATTATCCAGATCCTTAATTATAGTCAAATTTAATTCCCACTATTTGGCAACATGTATCCTGTTTTTTCTTCAAATCAGTTTGTTACTTGTCCTGAAGGTTCATTCCCAGTTCTTCCATTTCTTTGTTTACTGGTTTTTCCTTACTTTAGCATCTTTTTACTCTTTGTTTAGCCAAAATTTAACCCTAACTTTGAGAGCCAGTTTATGACTTCAGTTTTTACCTTTTACCCAGCCACTCTCATGATATACCAAGACTAGCAAAAAAAAAAAAAAAAATTGATTGAGTACCTCAGGAGATTAGATTATCTCTCCAATGAGTAAACAATCTCTACAGAATACACAGCTGAATGTTTAAATATATAACAGTTTCAAATTGCCTACTATAGTTCCATTTGTGCCTCTTAAAGACAATGGACCCTAGAAACAAGGGCCAGATACTACACTACTGTTTTAGACATCCCAGGCATAATATTAATAGAGAAGAATTCTGAAGGAAATAAAGAAAGACAATGAATGGAAAATTACAGATCTTAAACATCTCAAAATGATACAAAGTCAATACATTCGTAAGTAAACCTTTAAATTTTTTTTCATCCAATTTAGAATATCATATATGGTACTATAATTAAGATAGGTATTTTGTAAATCCATTATCTTTATCACATTATCCATTATTTCTTAAAAAATAAGGTTTGACATCTCCTACATACAGTAAATCTATATGAGTATGAAATTTGAACTTCCTATCAAAGTCACCTCTCTCTATTGAAAAATTCAATCTATATCAATTCCCAAATCTGGCATTTAATAAGTTCTGAACAATGATTCAGAGCTCTACAACTATATCCTTTGTTTCATCAATAACGTTCACAGAAATACTAAGAAAAAGAATACTGTGTTTGAATAAGTACAAATAAAGTTTTGAAATATTTAAAGCTAAAAAGAAACCTGGAAAACCTAAATATCTAATAATCATTAAAGGTTAAGAGGTTAAATTATGATATATCAACATAATAAAATAATTAGTAATAGTTAAAAAGATTTAAGTAGATCTATATAAGTTAATAACAAAGGCTGTCCACAATATATCAAATAAAAATAGAAAAAGTATATAATCCCACTTAAAAAAATAAAAATATATCTGTATACATATTTCAGTTTGAGTGTATACTATTTTTTAAAGCTACAGATTTAAGAGTTTTAACCCTAAATAAACAAGCATACTTAAATTAGAAGGGCTATTAAAACTCTGGTTAATGTGCTTTTCACATTTGTTTTTAATCAGACAGATGCCAGCAAATACTAACCATTGTATAAAGTTTGAAGCTCCTCTGTAGTTTGTGATAATATTTTAATATACAGCTAACTTCATGGTATAACCAAATGTTATATTTTCATATATAATAATCTTAAACCATCTAAAATTAGATTAGTTGACAGTAAGACTATACCTTAGTTAAATTTTCATATTAGAGAAAATTCTTGATATAATTCTAAATTATTAATAAAATACAAATATAATGTAATATTTTACAAAAGCCACGCTGTTGGAAACAGGGTCAATGTAACAGTAATATTTCTAAGTTAAAACGGTATTATTTTCATTCCCCTTCAGTTCTACAAAACAAATCACCACAGTGAGATCTAATTAGCTGAACACCTGGTATGTACTCTATAATACCAGCAGTTCATAATTTACAAATGATGTTACAAATAATGGGAAAGCCCAAATATCGGTCATAACAAATAAACTTAACCTATAATATAACTGGACTAGTACTAGCAATAGCACTGAGTCTTGACTCTCAAAGCAAGAAGGAAAGAGTGAATGACTACTATAATCACCTGCAACAATAACCGCAGCATCAAAGAGGGAGAAAAATGGGTTTCCAAGTGTTCCCATAAGGAAGTACTTTGGAGTAAAAGATCATGAATGACAGAAGAACTATAAAAGTATAGTATATTCTGGCTAAAAGAGGCAAAAATAACAAGATCTCAGGCAAAAGGGAAACTTCAGGAGTACTAATTGTATACAGTATTCATTTGAGGAGTATTTGAGAACTATTAGAATAAAACAACTTAGCATAAAAAAATTAAACTTGAAATATACTTACGGATCAATAGAAACTTTAATACAAGTCATATTCTTGTCCCTCTGTTTATTGTCAGCTGCATTGACTACAAATTAAATATTTTGATTATTAATAAAATATATAAAGCTATATGAATAAATATGACACTGTATGTATACCCCTAGTTAATATAAACATTTATATATGATAATAGTTACTGAAATTATTGCTACTAACTTCTAATAAAAACTTTATTTTTTAAATAATATATTAAATTTGATATCACACTAAATTACTGTTATGTCTTCTATTATAAATTGGGGGTAGGGGAAGGGCAGATTTTGTGATATATAAAATTAAAAAACATCTATAGGTTACAACCCCCTAATCCAAGTTAGATCTAAAAGAAAAAAATTGAGTTTAATTATATTTTGTCTTGGAAACAACTATTTTCTCTTGATCTCCTTCAAAAAACTCATGGTTTTATACGGAGGTTGAGCTAAAATCAGTTATTTTTAAATTAGACAAAGTCTTCAGCATCCTTAGAAATCAAAATTCTAAACCCTATGCTCTATAACTGATAATGTATTTGCATACATTAACCACTACTGTGGTTAGACATATGACTACACAAATTTTACACAAGCTAGCTGTCAAATTCAACTTCAATCATAGAAAATATATGTTCCTGGTAAACACTATGTGACATAAAATCAAGTGGATAGCTGGGAAGTAAAAGTGGAAAGTATAAAATACAAATAACTAGTTTTTACTCCATGCCCTTTCCCCAAAGAGCGACCAGAACTAACCCCGAGAGATCCACACAACCCAGCTGTCTAGGAAACATCAAGTGGCACGGGTATGGTGGTGACAGAGCCCAGAGACTCTAGAAAGTGCTTAGCTAAAACTATTTCCAAAGTGCAAGCATTCCCTAGGAATCAATTAAGTATCCACACTTAATTATGATTTCATTTATCATGTGATTTGGAGAAAACAGAGATCATTCAGAACAAACTTGGCTGCCCAACAGAAATTCCTGATTTGTTGGTGAAAAACACAATTTCACATGTCTCACAGCAAACTTACCAAATCTGCAAGGATCAGGCACTGTAATCTCTATTTTTAATATGCCCCCCAGATGCCTGGTATGCATAACCTCTTCAAATGACTACACATACAAGATTATAAACCAACTGTGGATTACTGATCAAATATAATACAGTCATTTTACAGATAAACGCAAAGATATGATGTGTACAGATATGAAAATATTAGAGTGAATAAAAAATTTTCTGAAGAACATTTATATTCAGCATAGAAGCAAGAGATATGCCTTTAAAATTTATACTGTAAGTCTAGCTTCACACACACACACACACACACACACACACACCCCAAAAGGCACAGAGGATTTAAATCTTAGTCAAGTACTCACCCAAAATTTCATCAAAGATCTTGTATAAACCTGGCACAAAGGTAACCTCTCTGCAATTCATTCCTACATCTTCATCATATACCCACATTAGCTGCATTATAAGAAAAATTCAAAATGTCTTACGGGGTAAAGAAAGCATTTAACATCAGTTTTACATAGTAATAAGCCCACATCTGTCATTTCCTCTGTAAACACTTAGATCTTCAAAGTAGAAAAACATTACTTCAGTTGCACTAAACCTCACTATATGCATATTCAATTTAATTAACTTCAAAATGAGGGGAACCTGGGTGACTCAGTTGGTTAAGAAACTGCCTTCGGCTCTAGTCATGAACCCAGGGTCCTAGGATCAAGCCCTGAATCAGGCTCCCTGGTCAGTGAGGAGTCTGCTTCTCCCTTTCCCTCTGCTGCTCTGCGTGCTTATGTATCTCACTCTCTCTGTCAAATAAATAAATAAATAAAATCTTTAAAAAATAACTTCAAATGGAGAAATTATTCATTTTGTATTGAGTTTGTATTCTTATTTATAAAGTCAGCTTATTAATACAAGGCACCAAGAATTGTTAGAAACAATATTTAAATAAAAGAAAAAAAAATCTTGTATTTACTTTACACTTTTACTTCATGCTTTATACTTTTCTGTAAAGAGCACAGAGTAAAATAATATGAACACAGCATGACTCTGGACCCAGAGAGCTAGCTTTAAACCCCAGCTCTTACTAGTTGAGGGATCTGGGCAAGTTATTTAAATTCATTTAAACTTCAGTTTCCTCATCTATAAAATGGGGATAACGGTACCTACTGTTTAAAATTGTTAGAATCAAACAAGATAATATGTGCAAGCCAAGTCCACAGTAAGCACTAGTCATTAGTGTGCTAGAATTTGAATTCTAGAATTTGAAGCAAACCACAGCATAAACACAGGTACTTTTAAAAGCTCACATACTACCATTTTACTCTATCCTTCTTACCTCTCATAGTTTATATCACCTAATTTTTTGTCTTTAGCAGAAAATGAAGACATTTCTACCTCTCTTAGAGTTCTCTCCCCACTTTGCTTATGAGCACGGAAACATGAAATCATGTACTTACAAAGCATACAATTACAAAAAAATTATTATAAAGTAGATACAAATACACATCCCCTAATCTCAAAATTTAACAATTACCTGTGTCAATGGTTCCACTGACCCAATATACGTATCAGGACGAAGGAGAATATGTTCAAGTTGTGTCTTTTTCTGATACACTCTCTCAACAGACAACTTCTTTGAAGAATCATTTTTGTTTGCGGTTTCTGACTCTTCCTTTTTTGAGGCATTGTTCTGATCAAAAAGAGTCTAAAATTAACCAAAAAATCAAATTTAAATAACCTACCAAGGGGTAAGCTAAAATGTATATGGACACATGCCATAGGTTTTCTTTTTAATGACAAACTTATCTCTCAGGTTGATTTTTAAGTCTTAAAAGGACACAGGTCTACTTATGACAGCCAGGTTTTTTTTTATAGCACAGAGTAAAACTGCAGTTTTGACTAAGGTATACAAAGCCACCAGAATAGCTAGTAATGCCTACATCTATTCAATCCAGAAATATAAACATTTCCCAATTCTGTAAGTTATCAAGTTAATTGTTATAGTCCTCAAAACTTTCCAAGGAATAGGAGTTCTGTTCAGGCTATATATAGGTTCATAATAACTGAACCTGGTTACCTACAGGAGTCTACAAATATTCTACATACCAGTTTTCTGCCGTTAAGCCACTCTAGATTATTTTCTAGAATAGGCAAAAGCAAGCTACACAAAATAGTGACTATGTAGTTAATATATACTGATATGACTGAAAATATTAAGCATGGCTTATGAAATCTCAAATTTCACACTTTTATATGTCATGCCAATAATTTCTTATAAATCAGTGCTAGATGCCCGATTACTGAGGCACCCACTGATTCCAGTTTTGGGGCCAGTTCCAAGGAAACAGAGGTTGGTGATCCTAAGTCTAACCATTCCTAACAGTAGATAAGGATTGCCAACTCAAATTCCCAATGTCTGCAGATTTCCCCGTTTTCCAGAGAACACACTCTCTCCTTCTCCTAATACTGACAAATAAAACATGCCACTAAGAGAAAGGTGCTATAATGGCATGTTTTTTCACAGTCAAAAAAAATTCCTATATTAGACAACGAAAATTGAGATATCTTCACAAGTCTTTGAACTTAAGAAGAAATGAAGCAGTCAGAAGACAAAACAATGGAGGAGATTTTATGAATTTGAGCAAGTTATAAACCACTTAAATTCAGATCCTACACACAGCCATACCATTATCTTTAAAATTAATATTTGAAAAAAGTCATTACATCGTCTACATTTAAACGATGTATGCTTAAAAATCAAATACATGGGCGCCTGGGTGGCTCAGTTAGTTAAGCAACTGCCTTTGGCACAGGTCACCACCCTGGAGTCTCAGGATCAAGCCCACATAGGACTCCCTACTCAGCAGTGAGTCTGCTTCTTCCTCTGACTCTCCCCCTATCATGCTCTTGCTCTCACTCTCTCAAATAAATAAATACAATCTTAAAAAACAAAACAAAACAAAACAAAAAAAACCCTTAGAGGCACCTGGGTGGCTCAGTGGGTTAAAGTCTCTGCCTTCCGCTCAGGTCATGATTCCATGATTCAAGATTTCAGGTCCTGGGATCGAGCCCCACCTCTCTGTTCAGCAGGGAGCCTGCTTCCCTTCCTCTCTCCCTCTGCCTGCCTCTCTGCCTACTTGTGATCTCTATCAAGTAAATAAATAAAATCTTTAAAAAACAAACAAACAAAAAACCTCAAATACATAACTTCTGAGCAGTCTAAACCAGGACAAGAACTGTAATTACAAACACTATGAAAATTAAACAAATTAGGGGGGCGCCTGGGTGTCTCAGTGGGTTAAGGCCTCTGCCTTCGGCTCAGGTCGTGATCCCACGGTCGCGGTTGGTCGGGCTTTCTGCTCAGCAGGGAGCCTGCTTCCTCCTCTCAGTCTCTGCCTGCTTCTCTGCCTACTTGTGATCTCTGTCTATCAAATAAGTAAATAAAATCTTTAAAAAAAAAAAGAGAGAAATTCAAACAAATTATAATCTTCCAGGACCATAAATTTTACATAAAATTTTAAAAATTTAACATTGCGAAATAAAGTATTATGAACAAACTTTGCTCTATTTTAAACTATATTCTTCACATTATGTGACTGACGTGCTGCCTACTACACCCAGAAGGCACTTAGACTATATTCTTATACATTCTTTCATTTATAAGGTTTCCTATTAACACTGCTCTGAATCAAAAATAGCTTTGGACAAAAGAAAGTAGATATTTCATAAAATCTTCATTATCTATTTTTGTGTAGAGTTAGATGAATTAGCCAGAAATAAACTGCATTTTAAAAATACCAGGCTCCAAATCTCCAATCATGTTCCTTGATTTTACGAGAGAGTTGATTAATTTATAGACACAAATCCAAAAGTAAAAGTGTAATTGATTTTGTATAATGGGTCATCAGAATAGTAAGGATTAAGATCACACTCTTATCAAGTGTTTAAAGACAATAAATGCTACAGAATCAAAGGGAGGTAACTTCTTACCATTAAGTTAGAACTGTTCGCAATCATTGCATAAAGGTCAAGAACTTATAATAACCATGGAAGGAAAAGCTTTTTGATCCCAGGTTACTACTTTAGAACCCACAACAAAGAAAACATCCTCAAGATTAGACTTCATCAGGGACCCATGTTTACCTAATTGGGGCTTCCGCATTTGGTCCTGATGAGTTACTCTTAACTAAAAGGGCACACAAGTATGGAAAATAAGGATGAAGTCCGTTACCACTCCTTTTTCAAGAATTTACAACATCTCCCATATATATCCCTTCACTACCAATCACTTCTTCCTCCCGAATGGATACTTGAGAGTTAAGGAATTCTTGGCTTGCCACCTAACACATCCCTATCAAGTTCAAAAGTTGTCGTTCTTGCTAGGATAATAACTCAAAAATCAGAGAAAAAGTGCAATGTAGTTGGCTTTGTCAGATTACTATTTATAATTTTCTCTAGGAATAATATATAAATATTAAAAATAAGTTTGACAATATACTTAAAGTATATTATGTCAAAATGTTTTTTCCTAAATATATGATAGATGTTAAGGAAAGAAAAAGGCACCATTTATTTAAAGTAATGAAAAGCATTAAGGAACACATTATTTATAGAATATCATAATAAAAAGTGTTTTGAGATCTTTGTTAATATTTCAAGTCAACTCTTGTTTATATTAAATAATTTCTAAAACTTGCATATAAACCTTTAAACTTGGATATTTCACTGAGTAAATATTTTTAGTTATGCTTACCAAAAACTGTGTTGACTATATAAACTTCTCTTGCTATATCTTTTATGTAAAAATATTATATGTATTTTTAAATTAGCAGCTTATGAAAACTATACTGTTTAGTGAACAAAATTGCAAAAGTATATAAAAATGAGCCCATTGTCATCAGAAAAAATTATATATCATACATACACACAAATGAAAAAATATAAAATACACATGACAGAAAATCAATCAAAATTATCTGTAAGAAGTAGAAACAGAAGTTATTTTCATTTTCTTTTTTGATACACATTTTCTAGTTTTCTACAATGAACATATATAGAAGTATTTTAAAAGCCTATTAGGCCATGTATGTGAAAACGTAATTACACTAGAATAAAACTGAAGGTTTCTTTCTTCTAGTGGCACTGTTAATACCTACTTATTACTTCTGTAGTCCCAACCTTCTCACTAAAATTTAGGCAAAAAGGTATGTGAAACCAAAATACAGAAATAGGAATGGCAAGTTTGGCAGAGTAGAAAACAGAAATTAACATTGCAGTCAGATTGGTCTTTTACTTTCCCATTCTCAACAAATGGTAGTTTGCATTGCTCTCTGGCTCACTAGCAGCAAACAGAAAGAAGAGGTTCTCTCCTGAGAGGTCTCTAAGATTTTCTCACAGAAACCTAAAATAGGGGTGCCTACGTGGCTCAGTGGGTTAAAGATTCTGCCTTCAGCTCAGGTCATGATCCCAGGGTCCTGGGATCCAGCCCTGCATTGGGCTCTCTGCTCAGCAGAGAGCCTGCTTTCCCCTCTCTCCCTGCCTGCCTCTCTGACTACTTGTGATCTCTCTCTGTCAAATAAATAAATAAAATCTTTTTTTAAAAAAAGAAACCTAAAATAATGATCTCTTTTAGCTCCTCTTTATTAGCAGAAAGTTGCTCCTGAATAATGTCCAGGCCACTAAAAATCAAAATCTGGAGAAGGGACATAGAGTAATTATACTACCCTCTCAGTGGGATGATCCCATCCCTAGACTAAGTGTAAATACAAACACCTTGGCCCTGAGAACTAAGTAAAATGAGAAAAATCTATTAATCATCTTCCCTACAACTCTTATTGCCACTATCTCTAGAAAAGAAGAAAAAGGAAAAACAAGAAAAAAGAAAGATCACCCAGAGTAGTTCTTCAGTTTTAACACTGTTACTAATAATATTCAGAAAAGAGATCATGAATTAGCTTGAATACAAACAGATCAGCAAACTCCTATCTACACATTTACAAAAGCACTCTCAATCCTACAAATGATAAAGGAGACTGATACACATCTTTTATCTGCAGAATTATTCTCATGGTGGGGGTGGGGGGAGTTAAACTTTCCACATTAACGTTAGTACATTAAGAATTTTCACTAACAACTTATTTGGTCTACTTGTAAATCCATCAGTTTTCCCATTGTGATTAGCTCTATTTGTGGTGAAAAATTCTTCTTGAATTTTAATAATCCCCTCATCCTCATGTTTAATTGAGGCAAGTATATAGGGGAATAGAGGTTTGCTTTTTTTAACTTTGTTTCTGTTGCTGTTGCCGTTGTATTAGTTTTTTTGTTTTTTACTAATTTTTTTAATGTAAAGTTTTTAATTTATGCTCATTTTGAACATTGAAAAGGGGTCTTTTGATTCAAAATGATTTAACCTTATTCTTATTATATTCATAGTAGTAAAATATCTTGTACTACAGTAATTGACTAAGTATTTCACATTAAATAAAAGTTCACAATATGCCCTTAAAAATAATCAATTACCAAAATCATTCTACATAAACTTTAAGGTTTGATATAATTTTAAAAAAAGGTTTGATAAAATTGAAAACTTACAATTTAAGTTTTTTTGTAATTTATTTTGCTGCTTAAATTTGTGTGGACAAAATACCAAGCTATTTATAGAAATAAGTAATTGCAGCATCTAACAACACTAGAATACAAGAAACCAAAGCAACATTTTCATTACCACATTAAACTAAAGACAAATAAAAATGTAAAATAACCCTATATGAAAATATCCTCCACAAACCTAAAACATTTTAATTCTATTATTTGTGGTTTACACACATGACACCATAACTGACTTTTTCTGAAGTTCAAAGCTGGCTGCCAAATTAATGCGTTGGGAATTTTTTAATTATAACAAAACATCAAAATAATACATAAAATCCATATTAAAATATTAATATTTTAAGAACTTTTGCAATATTGCTAACTCCTAGTGAAATAATATAGATCTAATACTTTTATCCAAAACTCAACCTTTATCAAGAATACTTCTAAAAAAGAAGAAAGAAAAAGAAAAAAGAAAGAATACTTCTCAGCCACAAGAAAAACGTTGCAATAAAACAAATTTTTCTATTTCAGAATGAATATATACCAAGATCATTCTGTTAAGGAAAAAAAAAAAAAAAAAAGATTCTTCCATGCACAGAGTAGTCACGTGAGATATAGCAATTTGGGGCAATCACCCAGTTCTTGTTTTTCTGTAAGAGAATGAATTGCTGCCAAAGAGGGGAAAGGAGATGGTTTGCCAGTTGGTGCTAAAAAGGAACTGAGCCACTCATTCACATAATCGGCACAGAAATCTCACCATCACCAAGCCAACAAGAGTGGCACTAGCAAAATCTTGGCAACAAGCCTCTTTTCCTATCTTCTATAAACGACCCCCTCAGATTTCACATTACCCTTTTGTTTCATCTCCTCCCCTTCCTTTCTCCCTCAAGTCTGTCATGTTTTGATGTTCTTTTCACTCATATTTCACCCATGTAACAACAAAGAGGGCCATGCTATCTATCCACCATTAATAAAAACAAAACCAACACTTTGCCTTCAAACTATGCTCTTCAAGAAATGCTCTCCTAAACTAATGGACAAGGAGAGAGACAGAAGGTGAGGGATACTTAAGATCATAAGGAGTGTTTGAATGTCCATTATAAAAACAAAAAGTACACTTTCTCTAAAAGGCATCCAAATTAGAAAGCAAGAAGTAAAATTGTAACTATCTGCAGATGACATATAAAATAAAAACCTAAGTACTCCACCAAAAAACTATTAAAACCAATCCAGTAAAGTTGCAGAATAGAAAATCAATACACATAACCGTTGTGTCGCTGTACAATAATAACAAACTATCAGAAAGAGGAATTAAAAATCCCATTTATAACTCAAACAAAAAGAATACTTAGGAATAAATTTAACCAGGAGGTGAAAGACCCATACACTGAAAACTAAGACACTGATGAAAGAAACTGAAGACATAAATAATGGAAAGTTATTCCATGCTCATGGACTGGAATAATTAATATTGTTTAAAAGTCCCTACTACAGGAGAGCATGGGAGGCTCAGTTGGTTGAGTGTGTGATATTGATTTGGGCTCAGGTCATGATCTCAGGATCATGAGATTGAGCCCGGTGACAGGTTCTGTGCTGAGCATGGAGTCTGTTTAAGATTCTCTCCTTCTCCCTCTGACCCTCCCCACTCTCACTGACTTAAAAAAAAAGTAGATAAATAAGGGCGCCCTGGTGGCTCAGTGCCTTAAGTCACTGCCTTCGGCTCAGGTCATGATCTCAGGGTCCTGGGATCAAGCCCCACAACGGGCTCTCTGCTCAGCGGGGAGCCTGCTTCCCCCTCTCTCTCTGCCTGATTCTCTACCTACTTGTGATCTCTCTGTCAAATAAATAAATAAAATCTTTAAAAAAAAGGTAGATAAATAAAAAGTAAAAAATAAAAGTCCCTATCCCTTTCAAAACTCCAACAGCATTCTCACAGAAATAAAACAATCTTAAAATCTGTATGAAACCACAGAAGACCCAAATAGCCAAAGCAATCTTGAGACAGAAAAGAGCTAGAGGCATCCCAGTCACCAGTTTCAAACTATATTAAAAGCCACAGTAATCAAAACTGTATGGTACTGCCATAAAAAATGGACACAAAGACCAATGGTGAGCCCAGAAATAAACCCACACACACGTGGTCAATTAATTTATGATAAAAAAAACAATAATATAAAATGGGGAAAGGATAGTCTCTTCAATAAATAAATGATGTTGGGACAGCGACAACTGGACAGCCAAATGCATGAATGAAACTGGACCCCTATCTGATCTATACACAAAAATTAACTCAAAATGAATTAAAAGACTTATATAGAAGATCCTTGATGTAGGTCTTGACAATGATTTTTTTTTTTAACTGACATGAAAAGCAAAGACAACAAAAGCAAAAATAAGTGAGACTACATCACACTAAAAAGCTTCTGCACTGCAAAGGAAACCATAAACAAAATGAAAAGGCAATTTACTGAATAGGAAAAATATTTGCAAATGATAAATCTGATAAGTGGTTAATATCCAAAATATATAAAGAACTCCTACAACTCAATAGCAAGAAAAAATCTGATTAAAAAATGGGCAGAGGATCTGAATAAACATGTTTCCGGAGAAGACATACAGATGGCCAACAGACAAATGAAAAGACATGCAACATCACTAATCGTCAGGGAAATGCAAATCAAGACCACCTCACACTTGTCAAGATGGCTATTATCAAAAAGAAATAACAAATGTTGACAAGAATGTGGAAAAAAGGGACCCCTCATACATGTTGGTAGGAATGTAAATTGATGCAGCCACCATGGAAAACAGTATGGAGTTTCCTCAAAAAAATTACAAACAGAATTACCACATGCTCCAGCAATTCCATTTCTGGGCATTATCCGAAGAAAACAAAAACACTTTTTTGGAAAGATACATGCACCCCTATGTTCACTCCAGCATTATTTACAAGAGCCAAGACACACAGGCAACCTAAGCATCCAGTGATAAATGGATAAAGAAAATGTGGTATACACACACATACACAGGAATATCATCATTAAAAAAAGAAGGACCTCTTGTCAATTGTGACATGAGTGAATCTTGAGAGCATTATGCTAAATGAAATAAGTCAGAGAAAGACAAATACTGTATGATCTTATTTATATGTGGACTCTAAAATCAAAACAAAGCAAAAATCCTGAATTTGGAGCTAGAGGGAGCAACACAGTTGAAGGTGACCAATAGGTACAAATTTCTAGTTAAAAAGTAAGAAGTCCTGGGAATGTAATGTACAGCACAGTGACTATAGTTAACAATACTGCATTGTACATTTAAAAGTTGTTAAGAGAGTAAATCAAAGTCCCCATCACAAGAAAAACATTGTAACTGTGTGGTGATTGACTTATTGTGGTGATTTCACAATATTAAAAAAAAAAAAAAAAAAAAAATCTCAGAGTGCCTGAGTGGCTCAGTGGGTTAAAGCCTCTGCCTTTGGCTCAGGTCATGATCCCAGGATCCTGGGATGGAGCCCCATGTTGGGTGGGCTCTCTGCTCAGCAGGGAGCCTGCTTCCTCCTCTCTCTCTCTCTTTCTATTTCTGCTGGCCTTTCTGCCTACTTGTGATCTCTTTCTGTCAAATAAATCTTTAAATTAAAAAAAAAGCTTTAAAAAAATTCTCACTTACTCTGAGACAAAAGATAGGAAAATTCTTTTCAATTGATTTGGAAAAAAAGACACGTGTGTGTACCCACCTGAGAGCTTATTATGTGGCAGCATTATGGGAATTATATGGATAATCCCAGTCAACCCTTGTAAGAGCTCCATGAAGTAGACATGGTTATCATGATTCTCTTTCTACAGATGAGGAAATGGAAGTGTGAAAAAGTGTTTTTCCAAAGCTAACAAAGCTAGTACTTGAAGAAGCTGAACTACGAAACCACGTGATCTGATTTCATAACCCATAATCTTTAAAAAGCATTGTTAAACAAAATACATATACCCTAAAAAGGAAATGTATTTCCTAGCTTTTTGTGTGAAAGTAAAAGAAAGTTAGTACAAAGAGATACAAGTATATCCTAGAAGGTTTTTTATCTTGTCACATCAGGGTATAAAAGATGAAGTTTTTTGGTTTTTATTTTTTAAAAGATTTATTTATTTTAGAGAGATGGACCGCACACAGGCGCAGGTGCAAATGGGGGGAGGGGTAAATTGAGCCGGAAAGAGAGAAGGACTCTCCACCAGACTCCCCACTGAGAGCAGAGCTCAAGAACCACAGATCATCACCTGCACCAAAACCCAAGAGTCAGAGGCTTATTAACTTACTAAACCATCCAGGTTCCCCAAGGTTTTTTTGGTTTCCAGTGTGTTTAAGGTGAGGAGTAAGGCTGTATAAATCATGGTTAAGAAGATAAACCTGGTTTCAATCCCGTCTCTGCCTTAGCCAGGTGATTAACAGTTTGTTACCTAATCTCTAAACCGGTTTCCTTCTCTGCAACTGAAAATAATTATCCCGATCTCATCTTTTCTCTGAAGAGGGTCCTATTTAAAAAAAAAATAAAAACTCCAGAAAAGGCTTTTTTTTTTTTTTTTTTAATGTCTTGCCTTAGTAAAATGTAACTACTGAGACCTAAGTAACAGATCTAAAACTACAAGGGAACACTCACTTCCATTTAGAAAAGTTAGCACCAGCTATAATTACAGTTGCTAAGTACTGCTATTATGTTACTTGAGAATGTATCTAAAGAACACTGCTACCTAATCACTTGTCTAATATGATAGACTTTTGGATCAAGCCTACAAAAGCCCACAATATGGTCTGCACTCAGTGGGAAGTCTGCCTGAGTCTCTTGTGCCCCTACCTTCCCCTGCCTCTCTCTCTCAAATGAATAAATAAACCTTTAAAAAAAAAAAATAATGATGGCAGACCTTTCAGAAAGTTAGTTGTTAATTATCCAATTTGTTAAGATAACTGAGGCTGGGGGGCGCCTGGGTGGCTCAGTGGGCTAAGCCGCTGCCTTCGGCTCAGGTCATGATCTCAGGGTGCTGGGATCGAGTCCCACATCGGGCTCTCTGCTCAGCGGGGAGCCTGCTTC